>NC_134835.1:26656285-26693947 GCF_004210375.1 Tachypleus tridentatus
GTACGAAAAGCACAAACACACACAGAGATAATCACACATACCGGAGACAAAACTCATGAACCACCTGAAGATGCAACATCCTGCAGTACCACAGCAACTTACATAAAACATTCCGCAATACCACAGTAGTTTATATAAAATATCTTGCAGTATCATAGTAGCTTACATAAGATATCCTGCAGTACCACAGTATCTCACATACAGCATCTCGCGGTACCACAGTAGCTTACATAAGATATTCTGCAGTACCACAGTAGGTTACATAAGATATCCTGCAGTACCACAGTAGCTTACATAAGATATCCTGCAATACCACAGTAGCTTACATACAAAATTATAAAGCCTCCACGGCTGAAAGGGGGAGCATGTTTGGTGTGAGGGGATTCGAACCCGCGACCTTCGGATTACTTCGCCTTAATAACCTGATCATGCCGGTTCTCTACAAAATGAACAAGATTAGTAGCAGCATGCTAATCAGAAAGTAGGAAAAACTGTATAACCTTCCTTAAATATGAACTCCCACAACATTTCACTGAGAAAGCATCAAGAATTATCAGAAAGAAATTACAAAATCAGTAGCAATAAAACCATTTTTATTATATAATTAGGAAATAGTGCACCTTCGAGGATTTTGGTTTATTAACTCTACACAGTGTAATCAGACGTGTACCATATTTCACAGATACGTTAAGGTTGAGACTCTCATCAAACTATAAAAACTAATCCGGACCCTTGATTAATCTGGATCTCAGAAGGATTTTCTGAGACTGCGAAGGTGAAACTTGACAGTATTTAATATAAACACACGAAATCTCGTGAAGGTGTGGTGGGGCGAGGGTATATAATCTCTATGATTGATTTTGTTTTCCAACAGAAGGAAACAGGAAAACATCAATGTCAAGCGTCAGGAATTGACCTTGGAGATAATTCAACTTTATCAACTTCTCAGGAGGGTTCAAGCCCCCCTCACCTCTTGCACCTTCCGATATTTGTTCATCTGGACCCCCTTTTCTGAGTTCTCCAGTGGCACAGCGGTATGTCTGCGGACTCACAACGCTAGAATCCCGTGGTGGGCAGAGCGTAGATAGCACTGGTACAGCGGTAAGTCTACAGATTTACAACGCTAGAATCAGGGGGTTCGATTCCCCTCGGTGGATTCAGCAGATAGCCCAATGTGGCTTTGTTATAAGAAAAACACACATGCACACGTTCCAGTTAATGTAAGAACTTATCTACATTTCAACGTTAAACTTACAAGCTATTATTAATTTCTCATCAGATCAAATTACTTGCTTAAAACAAAACCAAAACACAACTGCTAATGACTATAGCTAACTAAATATACTATTCTTACTTATAAATACCTGAATGTATTGTTTCATCATTTTGGTACCGTTGTTGTCAATGATATTTTATATGGTTATTCTTATGATAGTTTTTAGCTATTTATACATTCAGTGGTAAATGGTTACTGGTTAATTTTAACACTTTGAATAACAATCTTTCTGTAAAATGACAATAGTTGAACATAGTAGCTCTATACAGGCAGCAATACAACCCTCATGGTTATATACTTATTTCGAACCAGAGAGTGGATATTTATTATAATTAGTTGTTTTTTCTATTTATTAACTTACAACATGTAAGAGGATTAAGTGGGAAATTTTGTTTAATAAATAATTTATTCAAATTTAAAATAACAGTTAAAAATTACGTATGTATAGTTTAACCAAAGGCATAATTTATAGAGAGTATCTTTTTTGTTTTCAGAAGCAATATTGTTTTTTGTCCCTCTAGAGCATATAGGAACCATCCTCCACAACCCCAACGGATATGTAGATTGTCCCTCCAGGCATATAGGAACTATCCTCCACCACCCCAACGGACATGTAGTTTGTCCCTCCAGAGCATATAGGAACCATCCTTTAAAACCCTAAGGTGCTTGTAACTTGTCCCTCCAGGCATATAGGAACCATCCTCTACAACCCCAACAGACATGTAGTTTGTCCCTCCAGGCATATAGGAACTATCCTCCACCACCCCAACGGACATGTAGTTTGTTCCTCCAGAGCATATAGGAACCATCCTTTAAAACCCCAAGGTGCTTGTAACTTGTCCCTTCAGAGCATATAGGAACCATCCTCCACCACTTCAACGGACATGTAGTTTGTCCCTTCAGAGCATATAGGAACCATCCTTTAAAACCCCAAGGTGCTTGTAACTTGTCCCTTCAGAGCATATAGGAACCATCCTTCACAACCCCAAAGTTCATGTGGTTTGTTCCTCCAGTTATGAACTTTTTTTCGGCTGGACATGGCATAACGATTAGTATGCTCGAATAATGAATCTGAGGATTTATGGTTCGCGTCCTACAGCCCCAAAAATACTATTCGCATTTTGGAGCCTTAAGTGTTTTATAAGAATGGCAGTAAAGTCCCAGAATTTGGTCACAAAAGAGCATCCTAAGACAATGGGTTTTGTTGACCAGCTACCTTTCGTTTAGTCCGGAGGTTCTTAACCAGTGATCCATAAGAGGACTGCAGGGAGCACGTGAACTGGAGGCAGATAAACAATTATTTTTCAAACATTATTTTGTGCATATGCATGCGAATATTGTTATGCGAATTTTTCTGGGAAGGGATGTCCATAGATTTTGAATTATATTTTCAAATCGGTCCGTGGCTCAAAAAAGTTAAGAAATACTGTTCCAGTCTATGAGTTCAGAATTACAGACCAGTATGCACTGATAGCCCATTGTGTAGCTTAATATCGAAATCCTGACACCAAAACACAAAAACCTGCACTAAAATAAAAAGAGTTTTGAATTTATAATAGCGTTTGAAATATGGACTGTTTCAAACTAAAATTATCTTAAATAGCTTCCTGCATCTAATATATATATATAGTAACTAAACGCTTAAATGATAAGGCCAGGAATAGCCAGGTGGTTAAGGCACTCGACTCTTAATCTGAGGGTCGCTGGTTCGAATCCCGGTTGCACCAAACATGCTAGCCCTTTCACTCGTGAGGGCGTGATAATGTGAAGGTCAATCCCACTATTGGTTTGTAAAACAGTAGCCTAAGAGTTGGCCGTAGGTGATGATGACTAGCTGCCTTCCTTCTAGTCTTACACTGCTGAATTAGGGATGGCTAGCTTTGTGCGAAATTCAAAAACAAACTCTCTCTCTCTATTTTTTTTACATTAAATATTAAAGAAAACCTATAACATTTTAATGGACAATTCACATCCAGTTGCCACAAAATCACACTCTGCACTTTGGGTTAGTGGTTGGGCTGCAAGAATGGCCGTCAATTTCCGATATTCTATCAGATAAGACAGGTGCTCTTCCGATATTCCATCAGATAAGACAGGTGCTCTTGACAAACTGCCTGTAATCTATAATTTGTGAATTCGGAATTTGGAACAACCCGTGTAGCTTCGCGTGAGCATTCTGAAACAAACAAATCAAGTGCAACTGACACGATCAATGATTTTGTTACGTTGTCTAATATTAACTATAGTTAACCAAATAAATATCCAATTATATAAACTGCAAGCGCTAAGATCCACATACGGTTTAAGCTAAAATGGTACAGCTGCCATTAGAATATAATATTGAGGGCATGTGAAAGTCTGTTTTTATATAGAGCCATGTTCTATTACAGTGGATCTTAACTTCACTTTAGATTACTGAACATTATTGTTTATTACTGTGGATAAAAATGTTTTAAAACACGCACACATACAGTAAACATTAAAATTAGCACCAGTTCGCATTGTGTCCCAGAGTTGGAGGATGTTCAGTTCTGGGATTTGATTTTACACATTGAACACAGCAGGTAATTTGTTTGTTTGTTTCGAATTTTGCGCAAAGCTGCATAAGAGTTATCTGCGCTAGCTGTTCCTAATTTAGCAATGTAAGACTAGAGAGAATTTAGCTAGCTATCACCACCCTTTGGCTACTCTTTTTACCGAAGTATAGTGGGATTGATCTTCAGCTTATAACGGCCCCACGGCTAAAAGGGCGAACATGTTTGATGTGACGGGGGATTCGAACCCAGGACCCTAAGATTGCGAGTCTAGCATCCAAACCACTTGGCCATGCTGGGCTCACATCAGATATCTCAATATGGCTTTGATGTAAAACAAACAAACATTGCATTACCATGTATATTTGCTTTTTTTCAATGTCCCCGCTGGAAAAGCAATAAGTCTTCCAATTTACAGCTCAAAAAACAAGCATTCGATTCTCCTCGGTGAACACAGCAGACAGTCCGATTTGGCTGCGCTATAAGAAAAGTACAAACAAGCGCTTTTTTAATATCTTGTATACATATGTACCTACAGTGTAGGAATAGTGTAAAGTGTTGATTTATGACAATCAACATTACTGTACAACACAATCAAAAATAAAGCTTTACGGTTAACATTGTTTTATTAATTCATTCAGAGTGAATCAGTACTGAGCTATGTAAACAACATTGTTGTCTTTCCCTAGGTTACTTTTACCAGAAATGAGAACGAATTGGGACGAATTACCGAAACAATGACAAAATGACCTTTCCGCTCAGTCACATTTCATTAACAAAAGCTTGGCATGCCCAGATGGGTTAAGGATTTTGACTCGTGATCTGAGGGTTGCGGGTTCGAATCCCGGTCGCAACAAACATGTTCGCCATTCAGCCGTGGGGGCGTTATAATGTTACAGTCAATCCCACTATTCGTTGGTAAAAGAGTAGCCCAAGAGTTGGCGGTGGGTGGTGATGACTAGTTGCTTTCTCTCTAGTCTTACACTGCTAAATTATGCAGATAGCCCTTGTGTAGCTTTGTGCGAAATTCAAAAACAAACAAACATTACCGAAAAGGTATAAATGGCTTTTCCCTTCCCATATAATAAATTACTCATGTATACATAGCATTTCATATTTACACACCATTATCACTCACTCGCTTAGCCCCCTTCGTGCCTGATGGCCCTTGGGGTTTCATGAAGCGCCCTCACTCTGAAGTCTGTTCTCCAGCTGATTCCCAAACCAGGTTCCATTCTTTCAATTATCTCTTTCCACTGTTCTTCTCCAGGTCTCTTATGGACAGCTTGTTTCCTTTCTTCACTCGTGGTGTCCACCAAAGAGCTGTTTCAGGGAGCAGGAAGGATGGCTCTTGGCAAAAGTTCCCCCCCCCCCCCACACATCCATCGTCTTCTCTACATGTGTAGCACCAGAGGTTGTTGACAACATTATGAAGAGAGAGTAAATTAACGCTGTTTTACTAATTGTGCCACACATAGGTGGGTGGGTGTATGACGTCAGAACAGTTTATTAGTGAATAATATATTATTATTATTACTTATTAACATTGGAATATTGCTTGCTTCGTTTAGTGGAAAACTTCACAACGCGTTGTCTGCTCTCAGAGGTCAAGTTTCAACTTCTAGCGTCATAACCGTAAAGTTTAACTCTGAGAACGGGCAAGGAGTGATTCTGAAAAAAACATAAATAAATGAAAACTAGAAATGTTGTGTAAGAGAATTGGTGTATAACATCTTAAATATGGTCACATCTCAGTAAACCACGCAAGATTGAACAAAACCGAGTTAATGGCCTTATTTGGAAATGAGATTCATTCTAAATACACGATTTCAAAGAGAAACGACACGAGGTGGCGCTATTTATTAAGAAAATAATCCGATAAATAAATCGATATTAAGAATACCTTGAAATATCAAGTTTGTCCTTGTCCACGGTTTAAAAATTCTTCAAATCTTTTCACCCACAGACTAACTTTATTTGTTTGATTCTAATAATAAACAACAACATAACGCTTCAATCTGAGGCAATAACGGGTTTATTATTATTAATGATAACGTATTGGCTTTAGTTTTTACTTCTAAACGTTTTAACGATACTAAGTGTAACATAGTTGTAACAGCTTTCTTACAGTGTTTCACGTGATACAGTAATATAGGATTATTTTATAAATCTTTCTACGTCTGTTTGTTTGCAGTTAAACACAAAGCTATACAATAGGCTATCTGTGTTGTGTTTGCAACGGTTATCGATACAAGATTTTAACATTATAAATCTACTGACTTAAAGCCGAGCCACTGGAGTGGTTGTTCTACATCATTATCTTGATTTATGTACATACACACACAAACATATTTTGAAACGTAATTTTCAAATTCGCATCAGAGCTTTCACAACAGTTTTGCAGAACATTAATAATGTTAATAACGTTAATGATGTTAACATTAATAATAAACCGAAACGCAATAAAAAGTTTCAACTCAAGAACAAAATATCTTCCCAAATCTATCCATCCTTCTTTCTCTTCCAAATATAACCATCTTCCTAACTCTCCCAAATATATTCATCCTTCTTTCTCTTCCAAATATAACCATCTTCCTAACTCTCCCAAATATATCTATCTTCCTAACTTTCCCAAATATATCCATCCTTCTTTCTCTTCCAAATATATTCATCTTCCTAACTCTCCCAAATATATGTATCATCCTAACTCTCCCAAATATATCCATCCTTCTTTCTCTTCCAAATATATCCATCTTCTTAACTCTCCCAAATATATCCATCTTCTTAACTCTCCCAAATATATCCATCCTTCTGTCTCTTCCAAATATATCCATCCTTCTGTCTCTTCCAAATATATCCATCCTTCTGTCTCTTCCAAATACACCCAATGATCTGCGCTTGGAACTGAATTTTCCTTTTCAACAGTAAAGACTCTACAGACAACTTAGCTAAAGAGAAAAACAAATAAACCAACCACTGAAACAACCTCGTTCACAAATAGCTTTTTATGTACAAGAATTATTTTATTTTTTCGTCTCTCTAGATCTCTCCAAGGAAATTTAAAGTGAGTGGTTGCACAGAATAGTTCTATACGATTTTAGTGACTCCAACTTCAGCAAGAAAATTCATTATTTACCCGTTACTAAAAAACAAAAAAATTCAATATCAGTGAAAGGAACCGACACTAAATTTATTAATTAGGTATAAAATAAATAGCAAATATACCTCTAAAATAAAAATAATATTTTTAAAGTTATCAACATGAAACATTAAACAGCCCGCTCAGTAAAAAACATTAAACAGGTCATTTTATATAACAAACTAACGTCAGGAGGCGTTGACTTAGATGTTGTTTAGCGTAAAACTTCAAAATGGGCTAACTTTTCTCTGCCCACCTCAAACATCGAGTTTGTGTGTTTTCTGATAGCAAACCCACATCGGACTATCTGCTCAGTACACCGAGGGGAATCGAACCCTTGATTTTAGCATAGTAAATACGTAGATTTACCACTGTACCAGCTGGGGACTCTCAACCACTGAAAGACAACCAGGAGGCAAAGCTTGAAAGAATAACTGTTTAAAAAAAATACAGCTGTAACAGAAGTAACATGAATCCAGAACATTATTCTGTCTGTCTTAAATGGAAATCTACACTTTGCAATGCGGATAAATCCATTACTTCAGTTCAACTTAAACTATTTATGCCCATTAAATAAAAGTCCTAGAGACATGTAAGAATAATGCAAAAGTCTTTGTTGTCCTAATAGGTGATAATTATAAAATTGAAATAGGTAATAATTTGAAAGGCATATCTATCTTAACCGATAGTATAATCAAAACAAAGCAATTGGTTTGTTTTTTGATATCGCTCAAAGCTACACAAGGGCTATCTGCGCTAGCCATCCCTAATTTAGTAGTGTAAGACTAGAGGGAAGGCAGCTAGTCATCATCACCCACCGCCAACTCTTGGGCTACTCTTTTACCAACGAATAGTGGGATTGACCGTTATATTATAACGCTCCCACGGCTGAAGGAGCGAGTATGTTTGGTGCGACGGGAATTCGAACCAGCGACCCTCAGATTACGAGTCGAACACCTTAATCCACCTGGACATGCCGGGCCAAAAGCAATTAGAAAAAAAAAAAAAGACTTTTACTGTAAAGTTTGCTGGTAGAACTGAAGCCAGAATTGGTAGCTGTGTCTACATTAGATATAGTATTAGCAATGTGATTTATTAAAATACATCTAAACAACATTTTTATTGAACCAAAACAATGTGAAAAGCATGAAAATGACTTGTTTGTAACTTTGGGCGTACTTGCACACCATTCTAGAAAATATGAAATGTATCGAAGTTGAGATTTTGCAAACCTTTTGTGATATGCAGATCAACTATTCCTTTTCTTCCCCCTAAGATACAGAGTATATATCGGTGTATACCAGGTTTTGTTTTTAAACTGGAAGATCAGACGATTAAGTTTACCTCCACTTATTTACTTACGGTACTGGGTGAGTCATCAAGGACATCACGTATGTTTTTCACTAGGGGAAATCGATGTATCATGAAAAATGCAACCGATTTAAACGTTGCTGGCAAACTCTGCAATATTCAAATATTGTGACACTCTTGTCTACATGAAGTGGCCCTCAGTCACGTGGGTGATGCGTGTGCCTTGAGAGAAGAAAGCTTTGTATGTATTTTCATGTTTTCTTTGTTCTTTTATATGTACTTTGATTGACAGCAAAATTACTTTGTTAGTGAATACGACATCATTTGAATCTGTATGAAAAACTGGAAATTATTAGGATGTTTTTCTATTAAAGATAACTAAGTGTTAAAATGATTTAATGCCCCAGTGAAGAAATGAAACTTCCAAAGACGAAAAATGTTTGAAGTGTTATGCTTGAACGGCTTGCATATTACTTAAATCAGACTATTAATATCGTGTAAAAATGAATACAAGTTATATATGTGTCGGTTTTTGACCTTCTCGTGGAAGGGAAAACACAAGAAATGATATAATACGTAAATATTTCAACAATTAAACAGTTACAAGTCTTAGTTTGGTTTGAATTTCGTGCAAAGCTACACGAGGGTTATCTGTGCTTGCCGTCTCTAATTTTGCAGTGTAAGATCAGAAAGAATGCTGGTCATCACCACCCACCGCCAACTTTTGGGCTATTCTTTTACCAACGAATAGTGGGATTGACTGTCACATTATTAAGCCCCCACGGCCAAGAGGGCAAACATGTTTGGTTTGAAGTTGATTCGAACCCGCGACCCTCGGATAATGAGTCGAGTGCCTTAACCACTTGGCCATGCGGGGCGAGGTTGCAAGTCTAAACATAGGTATGTAAAATGTTGAAAATACATACTATTGTTTTTGGGGTTTTTTTTTCAGAGAGCGTCCCTAATAACCACTCAGCAGTACTCTTCCATCGTGTACCTGAAGGCATTGACTGTCATTTTTAAACGCGTTTACAGCTGAAAGTGTAAAGGGAATATATTCCATCAACAAGGGTCCAACTAAATTTCAGTCATAATTATACTTTGGTCTTTCATGTTGTAACAACAGTCGGTCATATATGTCAAAAATTAATAGTTTTAATTTATTAATAAATGTGTGAATTTATCTATATAAATATACCTGTGTGTGTGTGTTTGTGGATCAGTTTGACACGTGGTTCAATTAACCCGATGAGAAATAATCAGAGTGACAGGTAGGTATGGCGACATGTGCAGACATGCTTTTACTGTTCGATGTTTTATAGGCCCGGCATGGCCATGTGGGTTAAGGCATTCGACTCCTAATCTGAGGGTCGCGGGTAAGCATCCCCGTCGCACCAAACATGCTCGCCTTTTCAGCCATGGGGACGTTATAATGTGACGGTCAATCCCACTAATCGTTGGTAAAAGAAGCGCCTAAGAGTTGGCGGTGGGTGGTGCCTTCCCTCTAGTTTTACATGCTAAATTAGGGACGGCCAGCGCAGATAGCTCTCGTGTAGCTTTGTGCGAAATTCAAAACAAACCAAACAATTGTACTTCTAAATTATCAGAGACGTTAATTTCAAGTATTATAAACTCATATGCTTTCTGCTGTGTGCTTTGTTCGTGCAGAGTTAAGACTAAGAGACATATTAATGTGGATACAGATATAAGAATTGGAAGGTTGGATCAATTTTTCTGTCCAAATATGTCTTTTCTATGACGTTTATGGTACCACACACTGGTTGGAGAATACGTGAAACATATCACTGACAAAGTTTTTTTTTTTTTAGTTTTAGCCAAAGTATCAATTTCATCTACTCTTTCCTATCAGTTTATGACTTTATGTTATAATGACATTTTTCTAACGAATTAGCTTCAACAACGCGTTACCGTACGCGAATGTCGTGATGACGAGAAACGCACTCGAAGTAAAAATGTATTCTCAAGACGTCTTGGGAATACATTTGTACGCGAATGCGTTAACATGAATTGTTAACGTTAACTTACAAGCAGAAACTGTGCGCGAGAGTAATTGGGTACAACGTTTGGGTTTGCTGTTCGTGTTATTATTTCCATCAACTAGTTCCCTGACTCGTTTCGCTAATTTTCAATGCTGTAAGTTATACCTGCAGAAACTCTTGTTACCCGAGTAGATCGCTTTGTTCACTTCTTGGGTAGACTTCCTGCAATTGTATACACCCCACGTTACCCTGAACGATGAAGTTAAAGAAAGTCTATTCGATACTTAGATATTTATTTAAGTTGGACAAGGCGTGGTCTAGTGACTAAGCCACTAGGGTGTCAGTCTACGGAATAAAGAGTCCATGGTTCGAGATTTAATATTAATGGATACGCTTTATCTAAAAACTGTGGGTGCATTATAAAGGTGACAGCCAATCACTAGTCTGAGCGAATAATGATAAATTTGTGTCTTATGTAGCTTGATACTGTATAGATGGAGCGAGTGTGAAAACAATAGCAAATTACACAGACCTACGATGGTTTTATTGTCTTTAAATGTTTGTATGTTCTACATTAATTCCTGAACGGTGAATCCGAAGATGATATTCATTTTGCTCAGTCACGTAAAGAGTTTTTTTACAAAACGTTATATGTATTTTTCATGATTGAATATTTGTCGTTGAAATCGGGTCACATTTTGTAACGTTTAAAATGTTGACAACCACTGGCTGTAGATTTCTCTAGACCAATCGCGACGTGAGAATCGTATCGATTGTTCCAGAACCCAAACTTAATAATGTAAAAATGTTCGTTGTGGTAAGTAATAATAGCAATTTGAACTAAGTAAGAGTTATTTTTGTTCCTGATTTGTGGACAAAATCTTACATGATAGAAAAATATATATATTATTTTTTCACATCTACGTAACTGAATTATGGAAAATCCGTTATTAAAACGAAAAGAACTTATATAAGATTTAAATTCACATGACTATGTAATCAACGGATTGACATGAATCGTGCAGTCGTAATTAATACGTGTATCATTTACTGTAGGTGTATCACATTAAACGTTCTCTGTGTGTAAAATGGGTAACCTAGCTAGTTGTTTATAAAATGGATTCGTTTCTGATGTAATTAGATACAATCCAATTGCATATTGTACATTTCTTTGGCCACAGACTCGGATATGTTGTATATACATGCATACAAAGGGGTCCTGCCAAAATATCTGTGATATAAGCATGAATTGATGTTTTAAAGCTTTCTCTAAACCAGCCAATCCAGTTATTTTATAAGAGATTTGACTGTTAGTTTGTAGTTGAGAACAATGCTACATAATGGGCTATCTGTGTTCTGCCCACCACAAGTATCAAAACCACATTACGGTAAAGTTGAATATATCTTCTTATACCATTAGCAAGATGACAAAGTAGGTTTCGAAGATTACTAAAGCTCACAGTTTTAAAACTTCCAAGTTTTCAATCACATTTAAACCAATCGTTTTATTTTCCATGAAGATGGTGGCCGAAGAAACTGGAACCACAGCAACCATATCTGACCACACATGTGTTGAATTATACAGAATCACACACGTGTTAAATTCCCAGCTGCGATGAACTTTGGTGCGTTCAAGTTACCTAAGTCATCAATGTCCTTGTACAATAGAGGGTCTGCGAAAAGTGGTCATGATACATAGTATAATCTACGACCTACTTCACTGCCCTTTGACACTTGTTAAATTGAAAATTGTAACATCGAGTAACAGCGGGTAATAACAGTCATCGACCTCAGTTTGTTGTGAGGGTGGCTCAGTTAGGCTGACAACCACCTGTAGGCTTAACTTCCAAATTATTCTCAAGTCAAGGAGAATACGACAATTTATTTAAAGCTGCAAAAGTGAAAGCATCTACAATCAGTTGTAAATGTTTAAGATTGGTGTAGATCGTAATATTAAATGGGCAGATTTTAAAACAAATGGCATTACTTTTAACACAATAACAACTCTTGTTTGATATCCAACAATATTCGGTTTTCCTGGATGACGAGAAACCCACTTGAAATAAAAATATATCTCAGAACTGCCGTTAACCTGGAGATGACCTAGGAAGGTCGAAACGTTGTTCTCTGCTTTTCAATAAAAGTGTTAATACCGATACCAGCCGTTCTGAGATACAAATATCCAGTTTTATTGTTCTCAACGTGCGATTTTAAGGTAAGGGTCTGTCAGAGCCGTTCAGATGTTTGAAACTATCAACACATATTTAGTAACTTATTACAGTGTTCACAGATCCTTAGTGGAGAAATTGAATGAAATAATGTGCATATCGTCCAAGATCTTATTACATTAACTTTCCATGTTTATTTTCTTCCATATATGTAGCGTACGCATGTGTGATGTTGGAAAATAATTACAAAACGCCCGAGCCTAACTGTATTACACATTGTATATCATATGGTGTTATTACAAACGTTAAATTAGTTATAAGCTATCAATAGACCATTAATTAACAAAGTTATCTATAATTGTATACCACAAACACAATGTTATCATGCTACTGTAAATTATAACGTGTGTTTTTTTCTTACAGCGAAACCACATCGGGCGATCTGCCGAGTCCACCAAGGAGAATTTTAGCCCCTAATTTTAGCGTTGTAAATCCGTAGACTTACCAGCGGACGACAATTATAATGTAAGTCACTCATAAGATAAAAGTACAGTGACGTAACGAAATAGTTCTTTAAACAGTTTATTTGCTTTCTGGTCTAAGAATAATAATCTAAAACTACACTAGAAGGAGTCAGCAAACATTTGACATGATCTGAAAAACTACACATGAACTGAAGAACACGGGAAGGAAACGACAATATAACACCAAATGTGTTATTTCTTCTTTAATTAGACACTCAACGTTCCGATTCAAAACTTCTTCAGAAGCGTTCCACTAAAACACGAACCGAAACTTACAGAACACAACTTCACAAATTAAATAATGAGAACATCTAAATGTGCAAATATCAAAACCTCATCACTTATACGGACGTCCACGTGCCCAGTTCGCACGTGCAAGCTTCGAGTTGCGGATTTGAATCTCGTTCTCGAACTTTCTCGCCATTTCAGCCGTCAGGACGTAATAATGTGTCGGTGAATCCTACTATTCGTTGGTGAAAGAGTAACTCAAGAGTTGGCGGTGGTTGATATTGACTATCTGCCTTCCCTCTTGTCTATCACTTCACAATTAGGGACTGCTAACGCCGGTTGCCCTCGAGTAGCTTTGCACGAAATTCAAGACAGCTAACCAATCAGTTCTTACCTTTCAAAGACAGCCAACCAATCAGTTCTTACCTCTTAAAGACAGCCAACCAATCAGTTCTTACCTCTCAAAGACAGCCAACAAATCAGTTCCTACCTCTTAAAGACAGCCAACAAATCAGTTCCTACCCCTTAAAGACAGCCAACAAATCAGTTCTTACCTCTTACTCTTATAGAATTTTCAGCGCTGTTAACGGTATGTTGGGCTATTTATTGTAAAATGGATAAACCAGATATACATAGATATGTACAAATAGACTTGATATGTGATATTTTAGCCACAAATTCAACATCACACAAATTAAAATAGTGTTTTTTATATCTGTTTGCCAGCAAAACTTTGGCTATTTATACACGTGATTTCTTCGAGTATCTTTTTATTTGTCAAACTTTGCCAGCTGACAAAACCAAAATGTGTGTCTTGATCCGTCGGCAAGTACTCTGTATTATCAACTTTCTTGATAAGAATGCCCTAAACTATGATTAACGCTAAAATTCAGGACTCGATTCCCTGCGGTGGACACAGCAGATAGTTCAATGTTGCTTTGTTTAAAAACAACCAACCAACCAACTAAATCCACGAAAACGCACTTCTTAATATTGGGCAGTGGTTACGTTATAAGAGTGACTGTCAAATCCTGCTATTCGATCAGACAAGAGTAGACAACTGGGGCTGTTAACTAACTGCCTTATATTATATCGGTTCAAAACTAGGGATAGCCCCTTTGTAGCTAATACAGTTAGGCGATAAATGTTTTATACAAACAATAACTTAAGTAAGATTACATTTATATTTTATATTTCGAGGTTCTTGATGAAGAAGTTTAACGGATATACTTATGTGTAAATGAAATTATCGGTCATATATCTTAGATTTTCTTTAAAAGTGTAACAGCCACACGTCACACAAATTTGTCTAACATCATTCTAGTTTAGATACTTTTATTCAATACAGAACTACACAATGGTTTATCTGCACTATACTTATTGCATGGATCGAACCTGGAAGGGAGCATTCTTTGATTTCATGTTTACTTTAATTTCATAACTACAAAGCTGTCTAACCATTTTCTTTAAATCATGAGGGTAAACAAACATAAAAACATAATTCTGTCAATATCCAGAAGATGGTGTTAATTGAGGAGTACCCGCTGTTTTGTTACAAAATTTGTTTTGGTGAAAATTTAAAATAAACGTTATTAGTATTTGTAAAATTTTGAGTTCTTATTAAAGATGGACCATCTTATATGTTCATAAAGTAAGACTTTTTCATTTGATTAATCGTTACATAACTGATTGTCATCTTTGCTGCTGTTGTATGTTCTAATTTTGAATTCTTTCGGTATAATTAGGCTTACTGCGTACTTTTCGCTTTGTTTGATCTTCCAACTCTCATGAAGCCTACTTACCGACTAGCCTGATAAGAAAGAAGGTTCCGTGTTTGGTTTGTGACGTTTTATCAACAACATTACGACGTCCAAACTGATTCAAATCAATATAAGTGTGAATAGTCTATTATGTTGAGATGCACTTGTTATTCAAAACACTGTGTTTTGCTTCGGCTATTTACCCATCTTTCTCTCTACGACAGCTGGCAGATGGTCGGTGTGATCTCGTCCCAGTGGGAAGTCGCGGGTAAAATACGCCATCTGCCACGTGGCCAGTGTGTGTTAGTATGTTTCAAGGCGTGAACGCGAATTTTTAAAATTTACTGTTAGCAGAAGAACGAAGATGTAATTCATTCATCTTAATTATTACATAATAAGTTTTCATTTATAATAAAATTAAACCATGAAACTGACTTTTTGATACAGTTAATAAATAAAATCGTGTTTCATGTGATGTTTTTTGTCGATGTTATTGTCGTAACCGCTTTATCCACTGAAATAACAATAATTACAATAAAAAATATTTTTCTTCGCCTTGTCTTTGCACAGTGACAGCAAATTTACCAAACATATAACGAAAACGGCCCACTTTGTTTCAGTATAAAGTAAGTAATCCGTCTGGCGTTAGTTTATAAAATTTATAAGGATTTTATAAGAAATGAAGAAGAAATAAGAAATGTGATATACCATTGAAATATGTGACATATCTAATATGTGTCACGATGGATACTTTTTTAAAGTTAATAAAATATAGTAATTTAATGTATGAAATCTTTATTTTTGTCCAATAGGGTATAAAAATCACAAGACCAAATATAGTTTAAGTGAAAAAAAGACAAAACTATTGATTATGTGAATCAAAAACACCATCTTTGATTTATTCACTTAGCAACAAGTACTTAATGAAATCGTCAGGTGGTTAAGGCACTCGACTCGTAATTCGAGGTTTCGCGGGTTCGAATCCCCGTCACATTAAACATACTCGCCCCTTCAGCCGTGGGGGCATTATATTGTGACGATCAATCCCACTATTCGTTGCTAAAAGAGTAGCCCAAGAGTTAGCGGTGGGTGGTGATAACTGGCTGCTTTCCCTTTGTCTTACACTACTAAATTAGGGACGGGTAGCGCAGATAGCCCTCGTGTAGTTTTGCACGAAATTCACGACAAACCAAACAAACTTAATAAAATCTCTGAATTATGACAAATCTTTCTATTTGTATATAAGCACAAGTGCTTAAAATTAAAATTTGCTATTTACACGTAGACGTTTCCAAATCTTTTTATAAAATACTTACGCACTTACGATAGCAACATACGCAATTACCAAAATCAGTTGGTTTCGTGAAAAGTAAGCCCTTAATCTTTAAATTGACTCTTTATATAATAAATAACTAGATATACAACTGCATGTGAAACACGGAAAGCAATCTGCCCTTTGAAATTCTAATTCAGACGGTGTACTAAGTAATGTTATTAATGGTCTTGACTCATTAAGATGGTCATTTTCAAATTGGCACCTGATGTATATTCACTGCTATTTAAACACGTAATATGCTAATAAATATCCCAACTATCTCGAGAACCTGCTTTGAATGTTAAAATACATACACGAAGAGCAGTTGAAGTAACGCATTTGTATATTCCCCACTAGATGGCGGCAGCATCCAGCTTCGAAACTGACTGTTCAAGATCCAGTGGATAATCTTGACATTTAGATTAATTATTATATATGTGTTTTGTTGACCGCTGCAAATCTATACAATTTTAATTTAATTATAACAGATTGATACGTTACTAAGTAACCAATCCTTATCATGTGCCATGATACATATATTTCCTAACCATCTATGAATGACGTCTATTCCAGTAAGTTTATTTCTATGCACATTTCGCGGAGTTACCAATGATATGTTAAAAAACATCGAAGTCTTTTATTACAGTATAGTTGCTGATTGGGTTTATTCAACATTTCGGTTTGTAGAGAGACTGATATAACGACTGTTTTTTGGTTTTGGTTTTTTTAATGTCATTGCACCTAAAAATAACATTTGTGAAATATGGGCCCGGCATGGCCAGGTGGGTTACGGCACTCGATTCGTAATCCGAGGGTCTCAGGTTCGAATCCCCGTCGCACTTAATACGCTAGCTCTTTCAGCCGTGGAGACGTTGTAATATGACGGTCAATCCCACTATTCCTTGGTAAAAGAGTAACTCAAGAGTTGGCGGTGGGTGGTGGTGACTAGCTGCCCTCCATCTAGTCTTACACTGTAAAATTAGGGACGGCTAGCGCAGATAGCCCTCGTGTAGCTTTGCGCGAAATTCAGAACAAACAATTGTGAAATATGTCTCCCATTTCTTAATATAAAATTTATTGTAAATACAACAATGATTAAGTTGATTCTAAATACCAAAGATACAACTTTAAAATAGGTAAGAAAATATATTTCCACTCATTTGTACAATAGTGTTAGTAAATAATAGAGCCACACGTGTTGAGCAGTGCATCATTTAGTTGTAAACCATATAAGTGTTAATAATATATTGCATGTATCAGGAGTAAGTTAGATACGGACTGATTGGTCACTTAATTATGGCCCATCTAATATCCGGTTGGGTGTACTTCGTTTAAGCAAGATAAAAGAAGTTCCTGTTACAAGCAACTGACGATCTATTTGTTGATTGGTAAACGTATAACGTTTCGATTGCAACTCTTGGTATACTGTTACCACAGATAAACAACTGGTCGAAACGGAGGAATATAATATATGGTGCTCTTACCAGAGGGATACCATTTTAAAATTCGTGAAACAGCCAACCACTAATTTCATACACAAGTAAATGAAGTGTTATGTAAATATGTATTTGGAAGAGGTGGTCAAGGTAACGCTCAAACAGACACCATCCAACAACACAACATGTCTCGTAAGCTGAAAACTATAATATTTGACAGAAATAAAGGTGGCAGTATGAAATTTTAGCACTTAATCAAATTAATTTATTTACATAAATATAATAAAACTATCTATTGTCTGTCAGTGCAGATAGATCTTCACCAAAATTGATATGGGCGATTCATAAGGCCCATGGGGAGAACAATACAATTTTTTGTTTCGCACTTTATTGGTTTTATGGGCTTTTTTCGCCACTACTTGGCCCCCGTTGTTGGATTATCACCAAATTTCGTGATGAGATTTGTTAGGTCCAAGTGGAGACACGTGCAAACTTGCAGTTTCACATTTAGTGTTTTGCAGTTTTTATTGTAGTTTTTACAATTGCTTGTAAGCAAAGCAACTTTTCATGTACTTTCATTATTTATGGTGTTTGGTTTGTTTTGAATTTTGCGCAAAAGCTACACGAGGGCCATCTGCGCTAGTCGTCCCTAATTTAGCAGTGTAAGACTAGAGGGAAGGCAACTAGTCATGACCATCCACCGCAAACTCTTGGGCTACTCTTTTACCAACGAATAGTGAGTTTGACCATCACATTATAACGTCCGCACGGCTGAAAGGGCAAGCATGTTTGGTGTGACGAGGATTCGAACCCGCGACCCTCGGATTTCGAGTCGAACACCTTAACTTACCTGGCGATGTCGGCTATATATATATATAGTGGCAATGAGAGAGACACAAACCAATAAAGCGTTTAGTGTTAGCAAAAACCAAGTTAGTTGAGAAAAACTTAGGTCAAAGTAACATCAGAACAAATGGTAATGACAACGAAAGAAACGTGCTATCAGAAGCTGGGTTTCCATTTCTGAAATATGTTGTTAAATGGAAAGCAAATACAGAACCAAAATGACAAGTTTCACAAAATATTATAAATATCCAGTATTTTAATCCAATGTTTTAATAAAACAGTACGACATCCATATTGAACAAGATCCTTCTACACGATACGAATCTGAAGTTATTTTCTTGTATGTTTCTTGTTACCATCACCGTGTCATATAAGTAGACATTACAGAGTAGAAATGAAACATATACTGAAATATGATTTATCCTGAAGGTGGATAGCTTGAAACAACTAGATGTTAAACATTATAGTTCCATACAACAGTTTGTACCATGGTCTTTATTTCATGCGAACCTTAGTTCTGTAGATAGCTTGAAACAACTAGATGTTAAACATTATAGTTCCATACAGCAGTTTGTACCATGGTCTTTATTTCATGTAAACCTTAGTTCTGTGGATAGCTTGAAACAACTAGATGTTAAACATTATAGTTCCATACAACAGTTTGTACCATGGTCTTTATTTCATGTAAACCTTAGTTCTGTGGATAGCTTGAAACAACTAGATGTTAAACATTATAGTTCCATACAACAGTTTGTACCATGGTCTTTATTTCATATAAACCTTAGTTCTGTGGATAGCTTGAAACAACTAGATGTTAAACATTATAGTTCCATACAACAGTTTGTACCATGGTCTTTATTTCATGTAAACCTTAGTTCTGTGGATAGCTTGAAACAACTAGATGTTAAACATTATAGTTCCATACAACAGTTTGTACCATGGTCTTTATTTCATGTAAACCTTAGTTCTGTGGATAGCTTGAAACAACTAGATGTTAAACATTATAGTTCCATACAACAGTTTGTACCATGGTCTTTATTTCATATAAACCTTAGTTCTGTGGATAGCTTGAAACAACTAGATGTTAAACATTATACGAGTAGTTCTCATACAACAGTTCGTACCATGGTCTTTATTTCATGTAAACCTTAGTTCTGTGGATAGCTTGAAACAACTAGATGTTAAACATTATAGTTCCATACAACAGTTTGTACCATGGTCTTTATTTCATGTAAACCTTAGTTCTGTGGATAGCTTGAAACAACTAGATGTTAAACATTATAGTTCCATACAACAGTTTGTACCATGGTCTTTATTTCATGTAAACCTTAGTTTTGTGGATAGCTTGAAACAACTAGATGTTAAACATTATAGTTTCCATACAATAGTTCGTACCATGGTCTTTATTTCATACAAACCTTAGTTCTGTGGATAGCTTGAAACAACTAGATGTTAAACATTATAGTTCCCATACAACAGTTCGTACCATGGTCTTTATTTCATGCGAACCTTAGTTCTGTGGATAGCTTGAAACAACTAGATGTTAAACATTATAGTTTCCATACAACAGTTTGTACCATGGTCTTTATTTCATGTAAACCTTAGTTCTGTGGATAGCTTGAAACAACTAGATGTTAAACATTATACGAGTAGTTCCCATACAACAGTTCGTACCATGGTCTTTATTTCATGTAAACCTTAGTTCTGTGGATAGCTTGAAACAACTAGATGTTAAACATTATAGTTCCATACAACAGTTTGTACCATGGTCTTTATTTCATGCGAACCTTAGTTCTGTGGATAGCTTGAAACAACTAGATGTTAAACATTATAGTTCCATACAACAGTTCGTACCATGGTCTTTATTTCATGCGAACCTTAGTTCTGTGGATAGCTTGAAACAACTAGATGTTAAACATTATAGTTCCATACAACAGTTTGTACCATGGTCTTTATTTCATATAAACCTTAGTTCTGTGGATAGCTTGAAACAACTAGATGTTAAACATTATAGTTCCATACAACAGTTTGTACCATGGTCTTTATTTCATGCGAACCTTAGTTCTGTAGATAGCTTGAAACAACTAGATGTTAAACATTATAGTTCCATACAACAGTTTGTACCATGGTCTTTATTTCATGTAAACCTTAGTTCTGTAGATAGCTTGAAACAACTAGATGTTAAACATTATAGTTCCATACAACAGTTTGTACCATGGTCTTTATTTCACGTAAACCTTAGTTCTGTGGATAGAACTAACAACTTGAAACAACTAGATGTTAAACATTATACGAGTAGTTCCCATACAACAGTTCGTACCATGGTCTTTATTTCATGTAAACCTTAGTTCTGTGGATAGCTTGAAACAACTAGATGTTAAACATTATAGTTCCATACAACAGTTTGTACCATGGTCTTTATTTCATGCGAACCTTAGTTCTGTGGATAGCTTGAAACAACTAGATGTTAAACATTATAGTTCCATACAACAGTTCGTACCATAATCTTTATTTCATGCGAACCTTAGTTCTGTGGATAGCTTGAAACAACTAGATGTTAAACATTATAGTTCCATACAACAGTTCGTACCATAATCTTTATTTCATGCGAACCTTAGTTCTGTGGATAGCTTGAAACAACTAGATGTTAAACATTATAGTTCCATACAACAGTTCGTACCATGGTCTTTATTTCATGCGAACCTTAGTTCTGTGGATAGCTTGAAACAACTAGATGTTAAACATTATAGTTCCATACAACAGTTTGTACCATGGTCTTTATTTCATGCGAACCTTAGTTCTGTAGATAGCTTGAAACAACTAGATGTTAAACATTATAGTTCCATACAACAGTTTGTACCATGGTCTTTATTTCATGTAAACCTTAGTTCTGTGGATAGCTTGAAACAACTAGATGTTAAACATTATAGTTCCATACAACAGTTCATACCATGGTCTTTATTTCATATAAACCTTAGTTCTGTGGATAGCTTGAAACAACTAGATGTTAAACATTATAGTTTCTATACAACAGTTTGTACCATGGTCTTTATTTTAGTTTCATTTCTGGATGTTCATTTTGATTGGATATAGACACACCCATATAAGTACATTTATGCAAATACAAAGGAATAATAGTTGATTTCACAAAGTATTTAAATAGCATGCATGGACTGTTTGTTTCTGTGGAAACATCGAGCCAGATATAGCATTACATATGTACATTAGAAAAGAGAAAACATTACAAAAATATTTTTTTTTTTGCATCTAAATTTGATTTTGTAACCCTTTGAACCTAAATTAGCCTTTGGTAAAACCTTGAATACAACCACAAGTAAGAAACCAGTAAACATTTTGAGGTTTTCTCAGAGGTGACTTAGATAACCATGTAAACTTGAGTCTATCTACTCTATATATACAGATTCTTTAATGCATTACTTATTCTATTATTCAACTTTAGAATATTAATTATTTTAGCTGCTAAAAAGTAGTTAATTAAATATTACTATAACTAAACTAAAGATTATTACAAGTAGTAAAATAAAGTCAATTTGAAAACAAAATCTTGCGACTGGTGGTGTTACATGTGATCTGCTATTTATATTATATTAAAATATATATTATAAATTATATATTAAAGTTTAATTTTAATACAGACCTACTCATTAAATATCAACATATTTCTCCTAAAAATGTAACCTGTTTTCTTTAATTTTTTAAAATAATTAGTTGTATTAATAATTATGTATCTCATCCAGATTCGTTTTCGTCTTTATTATTTTGTTGCAGCTCTAACATAAAAATCAGAGCTAAGTGAAAATGAATCAGATTTATAAGTAATATAGGTCATGAGTAAATATTAAATTAATTAACATAAAATAATAGCAGGTTTCAGTGCTGTAATCACAAAAACTTTTGATAATTAACTTAAAACGTTATGTTTTTCCTAAAACAAGAAAACCAAGTGTGGTCAAGATAACCTAAGGGTTAACTCAAATAAAGCACAAGTTGTTTTATAACAATAACTGAAAAGACATCTATACATTTTGAAAACTTAATACTGTTGTCAGTATAGAAATTACCATGTTAGAACTTTATTACGCATTAAAACATCACATTATGTAAATGTTCAGGATTCAGAAATGTTGCAATTTTATTTAAACTGACTTTAAGGAAATGTTCATAAAATTTTAAGAAGAAACTAATTTCATAATTGTAATATTTCGTGAAACGCCAGTAAAAGAGCCACTACAAATAAACAGTTTTACCTTAATATTTGAAAATACTTTCAATGACCCCAACAAGACATTATAAAGTTTGTATCCCATTAGTTAAACTTCTGATGACATGTCTTGATATTTAAAATTAAAATGAGGATGAGACTCAAAGGGAACTATACAGCCGTTGATGATACACTGAACAATCCATTCTGTTGACACGAGAGGAATGGTTATTTGATGAGCTGCTTTTACCACGTAATCTGGACACGAAGAATCCGTTACAATCACATCAGTGTGGAATATACCTGAGAGGTGTTAAACAAAACTATTCAGAACACACTGTATAAATCATCTAACAAAACTATTCAGAACACATTGTATAAATCAGCTGACAAAACTATTCAGAACACATTGTATAAATCATCTAACAAAACTATTCAGAACACACTGTATAAATCATCTAACAAAACTATTCAGAACACACTGTATAAATCAGCTAACAAAACTATTCAGAACACACTGTATAAATCATCTAACAAAAATATTCAGAACACACTGTATAAATCAGCTAACAAAACTATTCAGAACACACTGTATAAATCATCTAACAAAACTATTCAGAACACACTGTATAAATCAGCTAACAAAACTATTCAGAACACACTGTATAAATCATCTAACAAAACTATTCAGAACACACTGTATAGATCAGCTAACAAAACTATTCAGAACACACTGTATAAAACAGCTAACAAAACTATTCAGAACACACTGTATAAATCAGCTAACAAAACTATTCAGAACACACTGTATAAATCATCTAACAAAACTATTCAGAACACACTGTATAAATCATCTAACAAAACTATTCAGAACACACTGTATAAATCAGCTAACAAAACTATTCAGAACACACTGTATAAATCAGCTAACAAAACTATTCAGAACACACTGTATAAATCATCTAACAAAACTATTCAGAACACATTGTATAAATCATCTAACAAAACTATTCAGAACACACTGTGTAAATCAGCTTAAACAAAACTATTCAGAACACACTGTATAAATCAGCTAACAAAACTATTCAGAACACACTGTATAAATCAGCTAACAAAACTATTCAGAACACACTGTATAAATCAGCTAACAAAACTATTCAGAACACACTGTATAAATCATCTAACAAAACTATTCAGAACACACTGTATAAATCAGCTAACAAAACTATTCAGAACACATTGTATAAATCATCTAACAAAACTATTCAGAACACACTGTATAAATCATCTAACAAAACTATTCAGAACACACTGTATAAATCAGCTAACAAAACTATTCAGAACACACTGTATAAATCATCTAACAAAACTATTCAGAACACATTGTATAAATCATCTAACAAAACTATTCAGAACACACTGTATAAATCATCTAACAAAACTATTCAGAACACACTGTATAAATCAGCTAACAAAACTATTCAGAACACACTGTATAAATCATCTAACAAAACTATTCAGAACACACTGTATAAATCAGCTAACAAAACTATTCAGAACACACTGTATAAAACAGCTAACAAAACTATTCAGAACACACTGTATAAATCAGCTAACAAAACTATTCAGAACACACTGTATAAATCATCTAACAAAACTATTCAGAACACACTGTATAAATCAGCTAACAAAACTATTCAGAACACACTGTATAAATCAGCTAACAAAACTATTCAGAACACACTGTATAAATCATCTAACAAAACTATTCAGAACACACTGTATAAATCAGCTAACAAAACTATTCAGAACACATTGTATAAATCATCTAACAAAACTATTCAGAACACACTGTATAAATCATCTAACAAAACTATTCAGAACACACTGTATAAATCAGCTAACAAAACTATTCAGAACACACTGTATAAATCAGCTTAAACAAAACTATTCAGAACACACTGTATAAATCATCTAACAAAACTATTCAGAACACACTGTATAAATCAGCTAACAAAACTATTCAGAACACACTGTATAAATCATCTAACAAAACTATTCAGAACACACTGTATAAATCAGCTTAAACAAAACTATTCAGAACACACTGTATAAATCATCTAACAAAACTATTCAGAACACACTGTATAAATCAGCTTAAACAAAACTATTCAGAACACACTGTATAAATCATCTAACAAAACTATTCAGAACACACGGTATAAATCATCTAACAAAACTATTCAGAACACACTGTATAAATCAGCTAACAAAACTATTCAGAACACACTGTATAAATCATCTAACAAAACTATTCAGAACACACTGTATAAATCAGCTAACAAAACTATTCAGAACACATTGTATAAATCATCTAACAAAACTATTCAGAACACACTGTATAAATCATCTAACAAAACTATTCAGAACACACTGTATAAATCATCTAACAAAACTATTCAGAACACACTGTATAAATCATCTAACAAAACTATTCAGAACACACTGTATAAATCATCTAACAAAACTATTCAGAACACACTGTATAAATCAGCTTAAACAAAACTATTCAGAACACACTGTATAAATCATCTAACAAAACTATTCAGAACACACTATATAAATCATCTAACAAAACTATTCAGAACACACTGTATAAATCATCTAACAAAACTATTCAGAACACACTGTATAAATCAGCTAACAAAACTATTCAGAACACACTGTATAAATCATCTAACAAAACTATTCAGAACACACTGTATAAATCATCTAACAAAACTATTCAGAACACACTGTATAAATCAGCTTAAACAAAACTATTCAGAACACACTGTATAAATCAGCTTAAACAAAACTATTCAGAACACACTGTATAAATCAGCTAACAAAACTATTCAGAACACATTGTATAAATCATCTAACAAAACTATTCAGAACACACTGTATAAATCATCTAACAAAACTATTCAGAACACACTGTATAAATCATCTAACAAAACTATTCAGAACACACTGTATAAATCATCTAACAAAACTATTCAGAACACACTGTATAAATCATCTAACAAAACTATTCAGAACACACTGTATAAATCAGCTTAAACAAAACTATTCAGAACACACTGTATAAATCATCTAACAAAACTATTCAGAACACACTGTATAAATCAGCTTAAACAAAACTATTCAGAACACACTGTATAAATCAGCTTAAACAAATAATGCAGAACAATTGTCTTATATCCATTTTTCAAACTTCATGGGGTAATTTTATTGATAGGAATTTGCTGGCTTACTTTTACTCAAATATGAATTGTATATTAAAGTTGGTTATGATAGAGTCTTACATATCTTCACTTATTAATTACATATTTGTATGTCCTCAGTTAAATAATGTTATTTTAATACAAAAGTACACAATGTACTGGTGACTTACCAGAGGACTAACCGAAAAGTAGAAACATATGGTTAACATTGAACATCTTTAATATGGACACTAAGCCTCACATAAAGCCCAAGATAACAGTTTAAATATACCAAGAACAAACATTTAATCTTATATAAAACCTCCTTAAAAATATCTGAAAATGTTCTGTTTTTCTTATACAAGTATAATACATGTAATTATCTAAATCAAAAAGTTCACCAAATATCATATCAATTCTGAAACCTGTGGAAGACATTTCTTTGAAAAATTGTTTCATTACACATATCAATGAACTCTGACAAATATATCACCCAAGTTCAAAAATTACTGGTAGTTATTGAACGTTTTACATCTGGAAACCTAACCAGTAAATTGCAGTAAACTCACAACACCTATTACACAGCATGTTCTTATTTTCTTTTCTAAACTGCTGCGTCTACCTAATAAAATGTACAGATGGTAATTTCTAAAGCTCACCTGAACGATCTTCCAGTTCAGTTAGACACTGTACCACCTCTGATTTTGCTGCCAATAGTGCAACTATCCAATTTGTGATAGACGATCTGTCGTTGGCAAACACAAGAAGTACACGACATCTTTCAAATATTGAAGTCTGGAAATGCCTACAGTTTCAGGAAGGTTTATATTAAGAATGTAAAGTTCCACGTTTCTTAATGATATTCTAAGAAAACTAGAAATTTTTTATGAGGGATAAATTGAAGTAAGTGATAAACAGTACTTAATGTAAAAACTCTTCTCACACAATTACACATTCACAATTCTAAGAAAGTCAAGTTGTTGCCCATCCAATATAAAGAGAAAAATTCACATCTTCTTACCATTCAATCAATTTCTTTTCAATGACACTGTAGCCTGTGGGAAGGAGGTAGGAGTGGTAGTCTAATAAGGAATTCTGCATGATAAATGTTCAATAAGAGTTAATTATGACACTGCTATCCAGAGAGTAAATATTATAACACCACAGTTTGTACAGTAGTATCTTACATCTAACAGAAACACAAGGGATATGATTTATAATTACTCTGATACTTATCCTGCATATATATGTAACACCTGAAGAAACTTTAAACTTCCCATAACTTGAAAAATAAAATAGCGTATTCAAACAGGCACGTAGACTGGAAAAAACTGTGAGGGAGATAGGTTTTGTGAAAATTATTCAAGATGGTTTTCTTTACTAATTGGTCAAGGAGTCTACAAGAAACGATTTTATTTTAGATTCATTGCTAACTTATTATATAGAAATTGTTAAGAAGGTGGAAACTGGAGAACATCTGGGTGCAAGTGATAACTGCTTTATTAGGTTCAATGTTTTACTTTGTACGGAGATCAAAAATTTCAAAAGAGCAAATTTTGAAGATATGCAACAAGAACTATCTGTTGTTAGCTCAGTTCTTTGGAGGCACTGATAAAGTGTGGAAGTATTTAAGAATAAGTTTTTAAATATTCAAAATAAATATATTGTTTATAGAAAGAAGAGTGAAATACCAGGTTAGCACATAAAGGATACAAGATAAATTAGAGAAAGGCTTAAAAATGTATATTTACTGGTATGACAGGAGATTTAAAAGGTAAAGAAAGTTGGCAAAACAGGATATTAGGACATCAAAGTGAATGCATATATAAAAAAAAGGTTGGTTGAAAATTAATAGTAAGAATTTCTTTAAGCATATTAAAAATAAACAATGTTAATAAGGTAATGGAAACCTTGATGGATAAAGGAAGGTAAGTATCTCATCATCATGAGATGACTGGGTTATTAAAACAATCTTTTTACTAATAAAAGTGTAAGCAGTATTCCACATTTTTATAAGACTCCTGGGCCAGATAATATTTACCCAAGGGTTTTAAAAGAATCTGAAGATGGGATATGTGAGTCACTGATACTGTTTTTTTTTGTAAGCATTTCAATAGAGGGCAGGTACCACAGGATTGGAAGTTGGTTAATGTAACTCCTCTTTCAAGGGAGGGATAAAGTTGTCCCAGTAACTATAGACTCATTATTCTTACATCAGTTGTGGAAAAGGTTTGGAAAGTCTGAGAAAAGATGCTTTATAAAATCATTTAACAAAGCTTATAATTTTATCAGATAGTCAACATGGTTTCACAAAGGAAAAAATTCTTGCCTTACAAATCTTTGGACATTCTTTGAAAAGGTTACTACTCATGTAGATGAGGGTACAGGTGTAGATTTGGTGTGTCTGAATTCTTAGAAAGCACTTGACAAAGTGTCACATCAAGAGGTTGTAAAACAAATTACCTCTACATGTGTGAAGGATAAGTTATCTCATTGGATAGGAGAGTGGTTGGATGGAAGAAGGCAGAGGGTTGTCACAAATAAGAGTTCAGTCAAACTTGATTAATGAGGATAGATCCAAATCTTTGAAACTGTTTTCTCTTGAGAAAGAAGAATTAGAGGGGATCTGGTTGAGGTGTTTAAAACTGTGGAGGAAATTGGTAGTGTTGATACATTTTGTTTTCATACTTAATGGTGGGAACTGGGGGTCACAAACATGAACTTTGACAGGATGAAAGTGATCTTCAGCTAACACAGTTTTATTTTTCTAACAAGGTGGTTAGCCACAGGAATGTGTTGCCTTTGGATGTAGTGGAGGCAGTGAATTTAAGAGAAAGCTGTCTTCAAGACTTTTGTGTTATTCAAAATAGTTTAGTTTAGAGGATGGGACAGCCAAGGTGGACTAACAGATCCCTTACTGTCTCTGAACATTAAGTTATGTTAAACACTAGAAGAGATAACTGTTCAGCATATGTACGACATGTTTACAGATTGAGTAGAAGCTTAACTATCATATAAAAACTCAGAAAAAGTAACATTCTTGATTTTACTATATTGTTGACTTACAACCATTACACTATGTAACACAAATTTTGTTCCTGGATAGTATGTCTTAATTGCTTATGTTGTAAAAGTACAGAAAATGGTCATTATTCCCCTCAAACTTTGCTTTTGTGACCTGGATAATGAAATTTAGAAATTAACATATTTTCTATGTAAAAACGGGCAAATTTGCACATTTTCATTTACATAAGGTCTGAATAAAACAACATATGAATCAAGAATTACATATTTTTATACCAAAGTTATACAAAAATGTTTAGAAGTGAGTAGTTTTTCGAGACTTGAGATAGTAATGTAAATCACTTTTATGTATCAGCCCCCCAAATATAATCTCCCATCATGTTTTTGTTATACACTCCTTGGTAGCACCATTCAAAGTTCAGTATATCTTGGTAGAAGAGCTTGCCTTGCTCCTCTGAGTATACTCTCAAGTTCTCCTTGAACTTATCAAGATGAGCATCAAGGATATGGACTTTCAGGGACATCCTGCAGCCATAGTTCTTCACCAGAGCCTCAACCATTCCACATAATTTTCAGCCTTGTGATTGCCCAAGAAGCCCTGAACCACTGAACAAAATTGCCCCAAGCTTTTTTTTTCCTTTCTTACTGAGGTTCTTGTGGAATTCTTTGCCTCAGACAACTTAGGGAAGAGGTCTCAAAGGTACTTGAAGGCTGCAGACTCCTTATCAAGACCTGTGACAAATTGTTTCATAAAACCCAACTTTATGTGCAATGGTGGGAACAACACCTTCTGGAGGTCCACTAATGCCTCACACTTGACATTGTGCCTCCCCACAGAGAACTCGGTCTGTTGTGACCAGTGCTTCCTGTTGTAGTGTGCTGTGGTGTTATTATGAAGAATACATTTATTTCATCCACAACTAATGTGTAAGAGGTTCATGCAAAATATTTTACATGTGATATTTTTCTATACTATTGGAAATTAAAAAATATATATAAATTAAAGATATTTAAATTTTAAACGATCTAAAATTTGTATAATATAAAATCTTACTATTCAAGCAAGCAAAAATTGTTTGTCTTACTTTCTAGAGTTTCTTTGCAGTGCTCACAGGTAAAATGAGGTGCCCAGGGTTTATCTTGATCCCGGAAAGGGATGCCAAAATATGTCTTTCCGGCTTCACACATTTTAACAGATGCTGCCAGAGAGTACTCTTGTCTTGATAAATTGGCCACATACATAGCAGAATGCTTGCAGCTTCTTGATGCCATCTCTGATAAAATCAGATAGGTCTATGTGTTCACTTAGGCAGCTAGAACTAAACTGAAGTGGTAAGTAGTGAGCCCTGTATATATATATTACTGTGGAAAGCTCTAGAAAATTCTTGTAAGTTCGAGAAAATTCTCTATCAGCTACTCGGCACTAAATCTGTCTGGAATGTTTTGAAAATTGGTAAATTTGGATATTTCATTACCCAGGTCACAAAAGCAAAAGTCTGAAGAGAAAATAGGTCTTTTCTATTTACTTTAGGCATAAGCAAGTGGGAAATAACACTTTCTGCCCAGGAACAAGAAAAGGTAAAAACTTTGTTACATGGTGTTATTAGCTTCAATATATCATACAAAGTGCCAATAATAATAACAAGAAATATAGAGTTTCTGTGTACAACTCCTAATAAGAGAACATTAAGTTAGATCCATAGAAAACATTATAATCATAGCTAGTATTTGAGATGATTGTAAGAGTTAAAACAAGCTGAAGTGCAGAAGCCAGCTTACCGTGGAACAACAGTTATCAACCCAGACATGTGATACACAAGGAATACCTGCAGCTATGCTTTGAATGTATTTATATGTTTCTAGATAGGTATCAGCGATGAGAAAGACTTGCTCCAGTTGAACAATCTACAGAATAATAAATATTAGTAGTGATATGACTTTTATTTACTCATCGTGTCACTCTTACTTTCATAAGTCTTCTCAAAAAGCTGTCACATCTCTTTAGAACAGGGGTTCCCAACCTTTTGGCACTCGCGACTTGAAAATGTAATTGATGAAATAAAATTAATGTTACCCAAGCTACTTCTAACAAGGCTACAAGACTCCCCTGCCAAGGCTTCGCGACCCCCTTGGGGTCGCGACCCACCGGTTGGGAACCCCTGCTTTAGAACTATCTTCATAGACTGGAATAAATCACTATATATATATATATATATATATATCAGTTATACAACTATATTATCAACGTTTCAAGTTAATTTTGTATACCAGCACCCTGGAGGCTGTTGTAAAAACAGTTTTAACAGTATCATTTTTTCCATGTTTGGTATGAACATACTAATGGATAGTATTTCAAGGCTTGTTGAACAAGCCAAGTGAATATAAACTTTCTGAACTGTCTTTTACAATTTTTACCATCTTTGTCACCTACAAAGAAGGCATGTTTACACTTTACTGAAATAGTAAAAAAATATCACTGTTTAGGACCCAACAATAAAAAAGTCCTAAGGAGCACGTGTTTGAAATACGATCCTTTCTTAATAAGAGGCAAAATACCTAACCTTATTAAACTTAATGAAACTGTTAAGAGGTTACTGACTATGTTTGTTGTATAATGCAACAATGACAAGGCTTTAATAAACTACTAAAAGCCTAGAAAGCTCTCCAAGTACACACACATTTTCTATGACTAGAATTAATTACAAACATCATTTTCATAAATATATGGTATGTTATATGTAAAATAATGGAGAGTTTGAGGAACTAATAAACCAAATAATATTTTAATATTTTTCTCAATTAGTTATTTTGTAAAAGACAAACACTAAAATATCATTTTAATTAAATAAAATTATTTGTCACAAATAATAAATAACATAACAAAGACATCTCAGTCGTATATTCAAGAAAACTTGTTTATCTCCTTAATTTAACATCTGTACATAGAGATATTTGAAATAATTTAATCCGTAAAATTACTTGAGAAGAAAATGAACTTATGATAACAAAGCTGTATGTACTTAATTTGTTGTCAATCATAAAGCTATATTTGTAATCTGAGGGTCTCAGGTTTGAATCCCTGTCCCACCAAACACACTCGCCATTTCAGCCACAAGGGCATCATAATGTGGTGATCATTCCAGTTATTCTTTGGTAAAAATTTAGCACCAAGAGTGGCAACAGGTGGTGATGACTAGCTGCCTTCCCTCGAGTCTTTCACTGCTAAATTAGAGACAGCACAGATAGCCCTTATGTAGCTTTGAAAGAAATTCAGGACAAACAAACAGAGCTACACGTAACAAGCTGGTTGTGCTCTTCCCAGCGCAGGTACGGAAATCCAATTTTTAGTGCAAAAAGCCTTCAGACTTTACAGATAAGTCATTAGGTGGCATGTACTTAGTATAAACAGAAATCAAAATACTTTGAAATACAACACTTCAGGCAGAAAATAAATATGGAAAACACAATTAAGATTTCACAAAATAGTATTCAATGCAAGTAAAGAGAAAAAATACTTTTTAATAAATGTTTTGAACACAAAGAAATATTACAATATCCATCAAATATACCAAGACTGGAGAATTTTGTACCTTCTAAAGCTAACACGAATCTCTGTCTCTTATACACCCACTAGTAACTTATTTATACTTGGTTATAATTTCATTAGAAGCACCTATTAAAGTAATTACAAACCTGTGCTTCTTCAAAGCTGTTAACCCAAATTCCTCCAGACTTTTCTATTTGTTCTACAAGTCTATTCTTGTCAAAAGCTGGTAGATTAGCAAGTGAATCTTCCTCTAAGACAAGCATTATTAAAGATTACAATAAATACATTTTTATTTTCATGTACTTATTATGAGAAACAAAAAAGTATTAAAAAACTATGAGTCAACTAAACACAAATCTTCCAGGAAGATGACCCTTCATGTAGTAATGACCCCACAAAGTACATAAAATTCTTACTCATTCTGGTCTTTATTTCAAGAGATGCAAATATTACACTTACAGAATTTGTCATAAATATCTGTTATATTCACGAAAACCATAAATATGAATTTCCATTATGTGATCAACCTTTCTGAAAACAATATTTTTATGAGAATGTTAATTTTATACAAACAGCATATTTTCCATACTCATAAAAAGCTTTAAAGTTTTTAAGACCATCATTTTTAATTAAGAATAAGTAAAATAGAGACATAGCACACATAGAGTTCAAGATACTTGAGTAAGATATGCAAGTATTGGTGTAAGATTTTACAGTTGTCAGATATGTCTTAATTACCCTGAAAGAGAAAACTAAACCTATTTTTAGTAACTGTTTTTTTTTAAGCAAAAGTATACCCACTGGGCTAATTTTGCCCTGACCGTTGCAGGTACCAAAACTCAAATTATAGCCTTATTAGCTTCCATATTTACTGCTAAACCACCAGGAGGATTATTTTGTTAATGAAGATCTATTTATATTCTATGAGAGCTAATTGTCAGTATACACAGTAAGCTGTTGACAAAATCTAACTGGTTCCTACTTATTGTTACTCTTCATCCTTAGTTATTTATCTAATGTTCTCACCTTCTTCATCACTGGTTTCTGGATCAGAGATCTCTAAATGTGATGTTCCACTTCTGTTCTTTCTGGTTTTGTTACCTTCACTGCTACAAGTCAACAAAAAAGCCAAACCTTCAAAGAGCATTCCTCTGTTGGGAGTAGCACATGTATCTATTTTTTGAAACGATTAAAATAGAAAAGGAAAATAAATAAACAGTGTTTGTAATTTCCCGTACTACAATGTTTTGGACTTGAGCCATGTTAAATACTCACTACAGTTATATAAAACATATTTCATTTTGTATAACTACAAAAGATAGTGTTTAAATACAAAGAAAACACTTGAGAAAACATTAACTTTTTTGAATCATTTCGTGTTTACAAGGAAAGTGGCCCATGGACAAAAGGCCTGTAACAAGATTGAACATTTTCCAAATGGAAAAAGAAGGCAACCAAGGTTAATCCCTTATGCAAGATAAAAACACGTAAAATAGTTCCCAATCGTATATTTATTTAATTCAAACATTTGAGTCTAATGGACACTGAAGGTTTTGTTAGAGCAGGTCACTCACTGCATAAGTTAGTGAAAAACACATTTAATGTGACTCAAGTTTCTTTACACTATAAAAATGGCATAGTATTTTCTTTATGGTTCATCCATACAACAGTATTTCTATAAATTCATCTGAAAAGTATTTTCCAGGCCTACTGAAAAGCATTTTATATACATCATCACTAGGATAAATTAATCTCAAACTAAGGAGTATATAAAGCATGGTAGAAGCATTTTGTAAATAAATTTTACTGGTACTTAATATATGAAAGAAGTATATGTTCTTAAATAATTGAGGTACTATGATTCAGGCCACCTAGTGGACATACTGTGAACAATCATTGTCAGTTATGCTTGTACGAGATAAAATTTCTCCTTAGCTTTAGAAAAATTTAAAGAAAGTGTTTTCACAACTATTGAATTTAAATATTATAATACAATATATTATAAATAAGTTAAATTTATTTCCATGGAAATTTTCTTTATTTTCCATCAGAGTTTCCCCTTCTCAACTTATTTAAAAATAGTAACATTACAGTAATGTAAAACCTCCATATATTGGATTTAAAATAATTCATAACAGCAGATTTACCTTTCTTTTCTTATTTAAATCAAATATTTAAAAAAATTATTTTCAACTTTATCAGCACTTTAAGCAACACAAATTACATGGCTACATCAAAAGCCACACGGTTCAGGCATAGCCATCCTTAATTTAGAATCAACTGGTACCACCTTCCACCTTCATGGCTACTCTTAGGTTGTCATTTCTACAAAGCACTCACAAATAAAATGTAGAGCACATTTAGATAAGAAATATTAGACAGACGTGTAATTATTATTCTGTAAAATGTATTAGAAATTGATATAAAGTTTGTAAAAGCACTTTGTAAATGAAGAACATTTATAGACCTATTATCAATGCTCGTATAAGTGTTTTACACTATACACAGAAATCTGGAAATGATAAAACTTATTCTGTGAGAGCTTACCATCATAAACACATGAAGTGGCAGGTTCTTCTTGAAATGAAAGTCCATCAACTTGGTCTTGAGACAAAATTATTAACGATTTTGCAAATCTAAAGGAAGAATACAAAATTCAGTAAAGAGCACAGTGAATATGTTTTTTTAATATTTAAGCTGTTTTTTTTTCATCTTACAAAAGAACTTTAAGCTAAATATTAATCAAGATAGTTAGCCTATCCAAGAAGTGAAACTTCTAAAATCTGACAACAAAGTAAGATTTATATAATTCTTACATACCTAAAATAAATATTGCGTATTGAAATATGTACATCCTAATTAATGTTGTGAAAGAAAATCACTCTAGAAAACAATCAGTGTTATTGGGAGATTTTTTTTTTTTGTAAAAATGTATAAAAAGAAATACAAACTGTTGTTTTCTCCTTACTTGATTGACTGTTTGTAGTTAAGCACAAAGCTACACTATGGGCTATTTGTGCTCTGTCTATCACAATTACTGAAACCCAGTTTCTAGAAGTGTGAGTCCACAGACATACCATCGTGCCACTGGAAGGTCCTTACATAGATGGCACTTGTATTACTAAGGCAGTTATGAATAAATATGCTACCACAGGTTTACAACAATATGTTTTGAAGTTAAGGAGAAATTTAAATGTATCTCAGAATGGCTGGTATGGGTATTAACACTTTTATTGATAAGCAGAGAACAATGTTTCGATCTTCCTAGGTCGTCTTCAGGTTAAGAAAAAAAGAGGTTGAATTTGATCATTGACAGACACGTCTCAGGGACAAGAGTATAAATGTGTACAGGACTGTAGAGGGCGTTGCAGGTGGATATTAAATTATTAATTAGTATAGGTATAAATGTGTTCCTTTATATTGATTTAATAATTACAAAAAACACCTTCACACGTTTTGAACACTGCAAATCAAATAAACACAACATAACCAAAGAAAACTCTCAGATACTAAGTAGGGAAACAAATATAAACAAGCATAAAATCAAAGAAGCCCTACTTATACAGCAACTAAAACCAAAATTAAACCAATATAAAGAAACACCTTTATACCTATACTAATTAATAACCTAACATCCACCTGCAACACCCTCTACAATTCTGTACCCGTTTATACTCGTCCCTAAGGCGTGTGTCCGTCAACAGTCACATTCAAACTCTCTCTTTCTTAACCTGATGATGACCTAGGAAGTTCGAAACGTTGTTCTCTCCTTATCAATAAAAGTGTTAATACCCATACCAGCTGTTCTGAGATACATTTTTATTTCTTGTCATCAAGAATAAATAGAAACTTATTAAAATTGGTAGCATCTGACTGAATTGTTTTGATCAATAATGACAAAGTATTCCACGTATTTTACTGAATTTACAAAAAACATATTGTTTATTGTTTTTTTCATTTTTCGCATTGAACTGATAGGAAAACAACAGCAGTAAATTAATTTTGTAAATGTTTTAAACAAAGAACAATATTTTAAATATTGTACTTTCATATTAAGTTTAACTAAAGCTAATAAAACAGATTCAACTCCAAAATGTTTATCTCTACAGTTTATGAACATTGAGTTTGGTAACATATCAATTCATATATGGTGTATCTTTATTATATGAATCATATACTCCACAATAGAGTTAAGCTGTATTGGGTTACTCTATTAGAACAGTCACATAAGTTATCACTGTATTTTATGAAAATGTCTTAGACCAATTTGACTGCTATTTTATAAAAAGATACAAAGGAAGTTGACTTTATTTAATTAACTTAATCAAGAAAAAGTCCAATTTTTATTGGTGGATGGGTACTGGGTATGTTTGTATTTACATTCCATATCTCAAAACTAACTGTTTGTTTGTTTTGGAATTTACCTACAAAAGCTACTCGAGGGCTATCTGTGCTAGCCGTTCCTAATTTAGCAGTGTAAGACTAGAGGGAAGGCAGCTAGTTACCACCACCCACCGCCAACTCTTGGGCTACTCTTTTACCAACGAATAGTGGGATTGACCGTCACATTATAACGCCCCACTGGCTGAAAGGACGAGCATGTTTGGCGCAAAGGGATGCAAACCAGCGACCCTCAGATTACGAGTCACCGCGTCTTAACTGCGCTTGGCCATGGCGAGCCTCAAAAACTAACAGACCAATATATAAGAAAATTCTATGCAAAAGAGTAAGTCAGTATGGAACAGTCCTCTGCAAACTTGATCGAGATTCAGATCTGGATCCCTTTGAAGCATTATTTTTTTATAATGGGGAGATAGAGGACTGTTGTAGTTTTGGGTAAATGACTTTGTAAGTGTAATCAGATCTGTACCAAATTTCATGGGCACATTAAAGTTGAGACCCTAATAAAACTAAAAAAACTACATGGATCATTAATCATTCTAGATCTGAGAAGGAATTTCTAAGCTTTCAAAGGTGAAATTTGATGTCTAATATAAACGAATAAAATATTGAAAAGGAGTGACAGGTGATGGTGTGAAGTTTCTCTGATTGTTCTTGTTATTACATTAGTCTATAATTTTAGC
>NC_134835.1:26694447-26756934 GCF_004210375.1 Tachypleus tridentatus
CCCATTTCACAACAGGCTCAGTATAATGCACACAAGTTTGTATATACATTAAGAATTTATCTTATAACTTTTGATACAGTATGTGTACCTTCACAAATAATCTTATTTTTAATAAAATATTATAATTAAAGATTTGTGAAAATATCAAGTCCGTGTGGATGCTAGTTCTAAGTGCAAAGTGATTTCATGTTATGATTTAAAAACTGTTCATCCCAACAACCTTAAAAATTTGTGTAATCTGTAAAACCTAACTACTTTTCAGAAAGATTTTGTATTTTCTACACCATACGTGGGATCTATCAACTGACTTACGTTGTAACCATCATAAAAAATTAGGGAATATAATTTTTTCTCGTTATAATGACTACATACAACACAAATACAATGGTTAGTCTGAGTAGCTTAAGTCTTATAATGTTGTATATATTCATTATCTTTTATTATGTTTACTTTCTAGTTGAGCCTAGTTAACATTATCTAACTTGCATTGACATGGTGCAAGTGGTCTTGGTAGTGTTTTAGTGGACTAATATTTTTTATTATAAGGTAACATTTAAATTATACATGCCATAGATTATTACTATTTAGGAATAAGTTAAAACTTATTTTTCTAATAATGTAGATCAATAAATGAAATCAAACAATTCTCTTATTGTAACAACCTCTGAACTTGGATGCTGAGGCTTTTAAAATTTTGCACTTGGAGGATATCAAACACATTTTTTAGGTTTTATATATACAGTTGAATAACCAAAAATCATAAAAAAATAACTTGCGCTTAGTAACCAAGCTGTATTTAAGTTTAGAAACAGTATGGATTTTTAGCATACTAAAGACAACTTATGTCTTTGAAATCTTGGATCAGAAGAACATTGTAGCCTGTTTGTGGATTAAAGTGCTGAGAAAATTACCAGGGGGAAATTCTAAACTGTTGGTTGGTTATTCATGTCATATATTATGGTAAAAGTATATAAGGGACCATTTCTAAAAATGGAAAGAGATGTGTGGGGCCCACTGTATTTGGTTCAGTACCTAAGTTATATCTCAGCAAACTAAAATGATATGAGGCTTTTGTTCTATATTTAGCTTGTTAGTATTGGTAATTTGAGTTCATAATTTCTACTCAACAATAGGCTTAGTAATTTAACATTGCAAGCATCTCATTTAAACCAGTGTTGCATTCAACATACCATGTGACTCATTAGTCTGTATTTAGGTGTGTTATTTTAATATTTAAAGTAAGAAATAAATTTGTATCTTAAAATTTAAATTATAATCTACAAGTTGATTCCAATGTTATGATAACTTCATAAAATAGTTCAATAAAATATTGAATGCAAATTGACAAATGTGGGGACATAACTTTGACCCATCATGAAGTATTATCTAAATAGTATTTAGTATGTTTGTTTTAATATAATATTGAAGTTTGAATTATAATCTATAATTTTATTCCATACTTACTGACATAAATTTATACTATTTCAATATAATTTTGAATGCAAGTTGACAAAACGTGATGATATGGCCTTTGACCAGTGACCCATTGTGAAAATGCTCTCAGTAAGATTGTTTGAAGCTTAGGGGCTGTTTCATGAATGGAGAGCTTAAACTATCACTTATAAATTTTCTTAAACAGAAAAGATATGCATTTTGGAAAAGAGTAATTAACCATATAATAAATATAGTAAAATAATTTTTCCCATCCATGCTTAAAGAACTCTTATGTGTTGTCATGATGAGAAGTAATGTGACATATTCTTCTGCACTGTTGTAAACACAGAAATGCCAACCATTACGATTTTGGTATATACATTACGACTATATGCTCATACAGACAAATATTATGACTTGTTGTAACTCCCAAATTATTATATATTATAAAGGCCTATACAATAAAGTGATAAATTGTTCCCTCAGGGCTTGAAAGGGATGAAAAGAAAATTTCTAGTGAGATACAAATAAATTTTGATGATAAATAAAAGACATAGTCCAAATGACTACTTGAGATTATCATGTTTGTGCTTGAAATAATAAAAATATTTGTATCTCCGGCGTCTACCAATAGTTTGAGTGTGGTGCTTCTCCACACTGGGTACATGGGGAATTCATAGTTATGTTATCAGTTTGTCAGCCAATCAGAGCTCGTGTAGGTGGGTATTTCGTTTTCTAAGCGGCATAGAACACCAATGCATCTTTCACAAGATGGAAAAAAAGAGTCCTCGTTCACCAGATTGTCTTGTTTCTGTCAAATCTAAAAGGACTAAAACTGTGAATCAAAAATTTAGGAAAGAGTATAGTGCAAAATATCCAGTCATTGCATCAAAAGTCAGTAACAGTCATGCGTTTTGTACAGTTTGTCACATTGATTTTTCTGTGGCACATGGAGGGATAAACGATTGTTCCAGACATACAAAATCGGCATCTCACCAACAAAAGGCTGAGGCAAAGACAAAAACGATGCAGATAACAACATTTATGAGTGAGAATTAAGAATATGAAAAAGAATTTTTTTTAATTTATTTATTAAATACACAAAATACAGTCATAAATGAGCAATCTATAGCAGCAATAAATAATAATAGTTATAATAATATGATAATAAACAGCTTAGAGACATTGGTCAAGCCTAGTAGCTGCAAATGATAAAGGGGCTCTGTCTACAATCATTACGCTCAGTCATTTGAAATAGTTGGCATCTCTGAACAGTACGTATTCAAAAATTAAAAATGGTTTTGTGTTGTATATAATAAAGAATAGTTGTGGTGTTAACTAACCTTTGAAATGCAAAATGTACTTGAAGAATGTGAAAGAAATGCAAGTTTCATTAGAAATGTTGTAGACGTGTTATTCTACTATAACTTAACATTTATAATATCTATTTTTACATTACATACATGTACCTCATTGTCACAGCATACTGACTTCATGACTATTTCTGTTGTTTTGTTGTGTAAATGAACACTATATATATAATGCAGTGAAATATGCTGGTGTTTTTGTTTTTTTTACAATACATTTTTCAGTTTGCCCAGTGTGTATTACTGAATAAAGACAAATGAAGTGTTGTGTGACAGTATCAGTTTTTTAAATAAATTTTTAAGAAATACATAAATTTTGGAAATTGAACAACTTGTATTAACTTTTTGTTTCATTTGACTGTAAGATTTTCAAGTTTAGCTAGAAATTTGCAAACTAGATTAGTCAAATTGCTACGAAATAGACCTTACCTAAAGCAGTTTTCCCCGTAAAGCTATCTATTTCTACCTTAAAGTCAGCAAGCTAACTTTTTCATAAGTGCAGTGTAGTGTGTCTTTCTTAGCCTCTTGAAAGTTGCAACAGACCTACAGTTTTGAAACATAACCAGTCTTTGTACCTATTGCATCTTATAAGTCCTATCATGAACCACCTCTAACAATTTTGATACTTATGTTATTTATTGCCATAAATTTACACATTGACTCAGTTAATAATTGCATATTTAACTTAAAGCTATTTCAGTGTTTAAGTTCATATAAATGTAAAATCAAATATTAATTACTAATATAGTATTGCAACTTAGAACTGCTGATTTAAATTTTCTGAAGTATTAATTTCTAGAAAGCTACTAAACAGTAAAAAGAGTAATTTCAACTCTTAAATAAGTTCTTTCCACAGTGCTTGTGGTATTCCTATTTTTAATTTATTATTTTAGTTCTTTATAAACTCTTAGAATCGGAAAGTAATAGCAGGTTTTAAATTTAATAACGTTGTAGCATACTTAACGTAACTTATGGTTTAGTTGTACCTGCAGATACCTTAAATGTTCGGTTTTAACTAAACTAATTAATTAAATAATAATAGTTTAATTCTTGTCTTCTCCAGAAAAATAATACAATCTGTAAATAAAAGTACTTATGGCTTGTGTGTTTCAGAGTTCAGAAATATTAAATCTATTACTTTAGTTCCTTTGGTAAAAGTGTGATCCATCACAACCTAAAAATTAACCAACAGAATTTTAAAGTAATTTAAACTACAAGTATGCATTCTACAGGGTGTTCAGAAAGTCACTGTGCACTTGTCTATTTATTAACAGACATGTTTCAATATAGAATACAGGAGGTAAATATGAATGACAATTATTATGTCTTTCGATATTAAAGATTTTTCAAATAATATCCTTTCACTTCTCTCTTAAACATTGTTTACCAAAGATTTTTAAAAAAGTATCTAAATCAGATAATCCATATTTCTTCATATCTACGAATCTTCCTTGTGCCAATTATTAAAGAATAAATTGATAGTAAAAAAAGGAATGTGTGTGTTGAAGTGTATGGTTTTAATCTGTATGTTTTTCTTTTAGCTGAACATAGCGTACCCAGTTACTGGTTGTCAGAAGCTCATCGAGTTTGATGATGAACGTAAAGTTCGCATTTTCTACGAAAAACGTATGGGTCAGGAGGTCGAGGCCGATGCTTTAGGTGATGAATGGAAGGTAATGAATGTTACTCATCTTTCTAACATTTGAACTAGAAATAATACAATGTGTGTTAATTAGTTTTTGAGGTGTTAAATTCATGAAAATGTCACAGTAATTATCTACTTGTTTCAGTTGCTTTATTAATTTCTGAAACAGTCTGACCTCCTTTCACTCAAAGCTGTTGTGAGCCTTTTTGTCCTCTATGCATTGTTAACAAAATTTTTGCTGATAGCACATCTATCTTTACAACCAATCAATTTTGTACCATTTCTGAGCCATGTACACATGAAACTAATCTTCACCAAGAGTATTGCACCATTTATATTTGTGCAGCTAGCACCCTCTATTATTCTCACTCTCTTGGTTGCTTAAATTTTCCAAGTGGTGGTTGTGGTTGTTTGTTGTGTTTTTGCATTACTTTCGTGTTGCCTGAGTGAAGAGTATACCTATTCCAGAAGTAGTGCTATACCCTGTTGGTGGGTTTCATTTTCATCCCGTAGCACTCCCGTTTATTCTCAGTGGCTGCTTTCCCCTTGGTTTCATATTTGTACGTCTAAACCAGCCCTCCTTCCACCTTTGCAGTGTGGAACTCTAGCTTTGTGTTTCTGATAGGTACTTAACATCTCTCACACACTTCCCTCTGCGGGTGTTAGCACCTTGCAATTCTCAAAAGTGATGATTAAGTAGGAATAACAGAGATTATAGATTGCACAGTACTATTGTTGGACAGTATTCACATAATTTATGGATTTTCGTAAATGGCTCAAATTTGATAAGGTGCAAAAACTGGTGTGCTGGTGACAAAAAATGTTTTTAGCAGTGCATGGAGGGCAATCGACAATCAAGATAGCTTTGAGTGAGTAAAGGTAAGTATCAAAAATACATTTTTGGCATAACAAAATGTTAACTTTCATTTACTATATCAATTTCCCATTTTATCGTGAACTTTAATATGTGTTTTTCATAAGTAACACGCATGATCCACAGTTTTGCATCTGCTAAATTAGAGCATTAAAAGTTGGAAGGATATTTGATTCATATTTAATCTCTGGAAGCTTAGATGATAGCTTATTGTTCTTCAAAATCAGCTTGAAGTGAGGACTAGGATTTGTATAATGGTTTATCTGATATCGTGTGATTGGGTTGGTGGATGTTTAATTTTGATTTAACGGTATTTTGGAATAAAAGTTTGCCTTGATTTTCAAAAGTTTTCTTCTATGTTTGCTAAGTAAATTGTCATTTTTTGATGACTGTTTTGCCATTTTTAGATAACAAATGGCTATTATTTCATAATAATATTTTATATGGGGCCTCACCATTATTACAGTAACTTTATAACTCTCAAATTCAACATATCTGGAAATAGATCCAATGCATTCAGTATATCTATCCTAATTTCACCACATCTACATTCTTTGGAGAAATATTCAACCTTTACTGAAAAAGTTGTCCCTTATTATCAGTGCAAATGTCACTCAAAAAGTATACAGCTTTAAGCTTCTCAGTTAAATCTATTTGCCATATTTTGAGTTGTTTGCTAAGACTCCAAATTCTTATGAATAAGAAAGTTTAAATAAACCTAATTATTTTAACCTAGAACATAGTTTTAGAGTAATAAAATCTTATCTCAATGAGACATACGTTGTATTAAATACAATCCAGTAATTGGTAAAGACAAAAATTGTAACACTAGGTTCTTTGATGAACTGAATGTAGTACAGTATAAGACAGTTTAACTGTATGTTACCCATCTTGATACATGTTGCCAGAGAGAAAATTGTACTATTGATTTAAAACATTTATGGAAAAGTTATAGGCTAATGATTAAACATATAATGAGGGCACTTTCATTTCAATTGTGTAATCTCTATTGCTGGTTTTATTGTTCGAGCTGAGACTTGACTAGAAAAAAAGGTTAGCTTGATGATATATTGATAAAATTACTGTACTGAAGTTTGTTAAACATGGCTTTACCATTTCACTCATCAGTTACATTATTTTGTAGCATTATGATAAGAAAATAAATATTTTATCCAGAGCATGGTAAAGTAGGTTTACTTAGATTGTTTTGCAGTCATCAGCAGTGGCTGTATAACAATAAATAGTGTTGTGTATTACACCTGCACACATTCTCTGTAATAGTGAGGAGTCTCGACACGTGGATGGTTTTAATAACTGGGAACTGGCCTAAATAATGAGCTGCAGTACAAAGCAGTCTAATGATCCAGTAGGGTTGGCAATCTTAAAATACTCCCTGCCCCTAGAAGAAATCCAGTAGGGTTGGCAATCTTAAAATACTCCCTACCCCTAGAAGAAATCCAATAGGGTTGGCAATCTTAAAATACTCCCTGCCCCTAGAAGAAATCCAATAGGGTTGGCAATCTTAAAATACTCCCTGCCCCTAGAAGAAATCCAATAGGGTTGGCAATCTTAAAATACTCCCTGCCCCTAGAAGAAATCCAATAGGGTTGGCAATCTTAAAATACTCCCTGCCCCTAGAAGAAATCCAATAGGGTTGGCAATCTTAAAATACTCCCTGCCCTAGAAGAAATCCAATAGGGTTGGCAATCTTAAAATACTCCCTGCCCCTAGAAGAAATCCAATAGGGTTGGCATTCTTAAAATACTCCCTGCCCTAGAAGAAATCCAATAGGGTTGGCAATCTTAAAATACTCCCTGCCCCTAGAAGAAATCCAATAGGGTTGGCAATCTTAAAATACTCCCTGCCCCTAGAAGAAATCAATAGGGTTGGCAATCTTAAAATACTCCCTGCCCCTAGAAGAAATCCAATAGGGTTGGCAATCTTAAAATACTCCCTGCCCTAGAAGAAATCCAATAGGGTTGGCAATCTTAAAATACTCCCTGCCCCTAGAAGAAATCCAATAGGGTTGGCAATCTTAAAATACTCCCTGCCCCTAGAAGAAATCCAATAGGGTTGGCAATCTTAAAATACTCCCTGCCCCTAGAAGAAATCCAATAGGGTTGGCAATCTTAAAATACTCCCTGCCTGATCCAATAGGGTTGGCAATCTTAAAATACTCCCTGCCTGATCCAATAGGGTTGGCATTCTTAAAATACTCCCTGCCCCTAGAAGAAATCCAGTAGGGTTGGCATTCTTAAAATACTCCCTGCCCCTAGAAGAAATCCAGTAGGGTTGGCAATCTTAAAATACTCCCTGCCCCTAGAAGAAATCCAATAGGGTTGGCAATCTTAAAATACTCCCTGCCCCTAGAAGAAATCCAATAGGGTTGGCAATCTTAAAATACTCCCTGCCCCTAGAAGAAATCCAATAGGGTTGGCAATCTTAAAATACTCCCTGCCCTAGAAGAAATCCAATAGTGTTGGCAATCTTAAAATACTCCCTGCCCTAGAAGAAATCCAGTAGGGTTGGCAATCTTAAAATACTCCCTGCCCCTAGAAGAAATCCAATAGGGTTGGCAATCTTAAAATACTCCCTGCCCCTAGAAGAAATCCAATAGTGTTGGCAATCTTAAAATACTCCCTGCCCCTAGAAGAAATCCAGTAGGGTTGGCAATCTTAAAATACTCCCTGCCCCTAGAAGAAATCCAATAGGGTTGGCAATCTTAAAATACTCCCTGCCCCTAGAAGAAACTGGTAGTGCACATTGCATTGGTACTGATGCTCACGAAGAAAATTCATTTTGTGCAGTGACTAAAAAGTTAGTTGTAACATTAGTCATGTTTGTATAATTTTATTAAGCCAACAAGACCACTGTTTGTTAGGACTAACTGCTTCACTCTTATAACCATTTTGTTAAAGTTTCCTTGGTATAACTTTGAATACAGTATATGTATTTCCATGAAATTTTTCAGATTATCAGTAAACATTTATAAGGCTTTCTTACACAAAAATTTTGTTTCATTAAGTTTTAAGATTTTTGGGGTTAGTGATTTCCTTGTATGTTTTACTTTTTTGAATGTTGACTATCCAACATGCAAAGACTAAAAACATTTTTCTGTATCATATTTCACAGGTGAAGTTCTTATAGTCTCAACATAATTCTCAATTATGTTGTTATAGAGCTGTTTTATCTGTTATTTTCACTATTGTATATGTATAGGTTTGGTCGATTTGGCAAACCTCATAACCTACAAAGCATAATTTAAAATAAGTTCTTAAATTTCAATTAATTTTCTTAATACATATGAGAGCATATGGAAGTACAGAAGACAGTCATCTCTTATAGCTAGAAATTTTGTGATTTGCTGAGCCATATCAAATTTCGTGTGTGAAGAATGAAAATAAGAATGTTTTTTAGGTTGTATATATGGATATCTGAAATTTAAAAAAATTATTACTTACTATATTAATATCACAGAATTCCATTAATTTATCAGGCTTGATAACTAAGCTGCAGTTGGGTAAAAGAATATGATTTTTCCAGTCGGATGATGTTTCACTTTATCTCTTGAACTCTGCCTTATAAAAACAGGGTTTCCTGTGTAAATACTTTGCAGAAGCTGAGAAAGCCATAAGGAAACCTTCTGCACTTTTGTTTAGTTATTTACAGGTCACAAATAGAAGTAGGTATATGTAAGAGAGTATTTCTAAAAATGAAAAGTTGGTGTGTTTCATTCAATAAATGTAGGGGATACCTCATCAAAAAGAAAAGGTAGGAGATTTGTATTTTATATTGTTGCTTGTGAATATTAGTAATTTGAGTTTCTGATTCATAAGAAACTATTGAGTTTGTATCTAGGCATTATAAACACCTAATTTGAACTAATGCTCCATTCATTCTACCACATGACGTACACAGTTCAATCCATTGATGTGCACAATTCAATATTTAGGTTTTTTGATATTTTAAATTAAGAAATTGACTAATGTGTAATATTAAAGTTTGACACCAAACTTAATGATATATATTCATAAAATACTGTTGAAAATAAGCCCATAAACAAAATGGCGTGGCTTGTGACCCCCAAGTATGGAAAGACCTATCTCGGTAGGATTCTGTGGACAAAGAGAATCACTGAAAAGAAATGTAAGATATGTATATATAGATTGAAATAAGTTTAAAATCTGTTACATTTATGAAACGTTTTGATCAGAATTTTAAGAATTTACTTGCTTATAACTTTGGTTTTGTAAAAATGTTATTTTTATTTTGTGTCAGGGATCATAAGCACAACGAAACTGTAAAAATTTAATTTTATAGAATAAAATCTGTGGAAAGTTTCAGTAGTTAAAAGCTACAATAAAGGAAAGTGTTTTTTAATTGTTTCATAAAAATACAATAAGACCTTTTTACCTCTTCAAACTGAATTCCTACAAATATCACAAAAATAGTTTACAAATGTTGCATAATTTGTAGAAAATTTGTCTTAAGTTTAGAACAGTTTCTTTTCTACAGGTTTGGTATGCTGTATTAATAATTCTGGAGCCTCACCACACCCCTGTCGTATTCTAACATCCGTGAAACTTGAGAACAGCGTTATCGCATAGTTTCCATTGTATAAAGCTGTTTATGTGCAAGCATGTTTCAACTGTTTGATCACACAGAATTCATCGGCACTACACCTCTTGACAAAACTAATATGTCTGTGTGGTTAATATAAATTTACATTTCATTCTTTATCATTTTGCATGCTTGTAAATTGTATCAATTTTCCAGTTGAAAATCTTTCTTTTTTTTAGCTGTTGTTGCTTGGGGCATGTGGATGACTTTTGCTTATCTTTGTGTTGAAGGACTTTCACCTTTGCAAGGCGACATGCTTTGCATATCAAGACTTGCATTAAACCTGATGCAGATTTCTGTTTATATTTGAGCCATATTCTGTTTTAGAAATTACAGATCTGTGATTTGAATGTGTGATGTATGAATATTTGGTTTTGGAAAGGAATGTTGCATAACTTTTCCAGAAGTGGTAACATCACATAAAGCTGATCAGTGTTAAGATGTTGTTCTGATATATTTTGTTCCACCAAGACTGTCAGCTGTGGTTATTAAGCAATTTACTAGTTTTTGTATATTCTAAGTCCCAGATCAGAACCCATCTTTTTGACTTGAATGTATGAATAAATTTGCACCTGAAAACGATTGTTACTTACCCGTCTTCAAAATGGTAACTTTATGGTGATGTCACACGAACTGTGAAACACCAAATAATATTAAAATGTATTTCTAACACATGCTATTCCATTGCTATTTTATATTGGTTGTGGTTGTCTTGTGACATATTCCAAATTGGTTAAATAAAACACATTCAGTTGTCTCAAGAAGTATGCTGTATATATACACATTATATAGTAAATTATAGGCTTAGATTACCTGTAAGCATACACAATTTATATTTTATTCTTTCAATATAACATCCATAGAATAGTGAAATTAATCTTGTACAGTTGAAATTTTGTTTCTAAAGATAGACAACAGTAGTTGAAACTCTGTATAATTCCTTCTTTCTTTAATTACTTTTAGGGTTACGTTGTGCAGAATAAGTGGAGGCAATGACAAGCAAGGGTTTCCAATGAAACAGGGTGTGTTAACAGCTGGTCGGGTGAGACTCCTCCTATCAAAGGGCACTCCTGCTACAGACCTCGTCGAACTGGAGAAAGAAAGCGGAAGTCAGTGAGGGGATGCATTGTGGATTCTAATCTCAGTGTAATATCCCTTGTTGTTGTTAAGAAAGGTAAATAAAGTAATTTTTGTAATTATCAAGCATTCCTAGATCTGGCTGATATTTGTGTAAGTGCAGTAATTTAATACTGTTGTGAACATTGTTTACAACCAAGCACATAACCTTTAATATAGCTTATAAGAAAATAGAAAGTTTACAAGTAATTTAAAATGACATTTGTGTCAAAGATCTGTGTACGATTAAAATCTTGGACAATAGGGCCCAGCATGGCCAGGTGGTTAAGGCGCTCGACTCATAATCCGAGGGTCACAGGTTCGAATCCTTGTTACACCAAACATGCTCACCCTTTCAGCTGTGGGGGCATTATAATGTGAAACTTAATCCCACTATTTGTTGGTAAAATGAGTAGCCCAAAAGTTAGCTGTGGGTGGTGATGACTAGCTGCCTTCCTTCTGGTCTTACACTGCTAAATTAGGTACGGCTAGCGCAGATATCTCTTGTATAGCTTTGCGTGAAATTCAAAACTGACCAAACTTATACAATAAATAATTATTATAAACATTGACTTGTCCTAAAAGAATCTACATAGACAAAAAAATGCATAGTATTTTAAAGCAAGTCCTGAATTTCAATAATTATATATTGTGTGATAATTTAATGTTGTATTGCTTTTAATTGTAAATAGAAGGTTTGCAACTCTAAAATTAATGTGTGTTATTGAAAAGTTTGAAGTTGAAGGTTTTATTAATAATTTTGATATCTATATCTATGTGTATTTTGATTGCAATAAAAGTTTGTTGTTTTTTGAGGCTATATTCTAGTGGGTAATTTTTTTTGGGTGTGCCAAACAATCTTGACAAGTTAAGTAAAAGACTATTGGTGTGCATGTAAAATATGGCTAATGTGTAAAGTTATGTTACTAAGACTTGTATGGAAATTCAAATTTGAGTAAATATAAATCTATTACTTTTGGAATGAAATTACCTCGCATTTGAATTCCTTGTATTTGTTGGGAGATATGAAGTTATAAAAATATGTGGTCAAGGAAACAATCAATGCATTATCTCCAGTATTAAGGTTTTAAGAGCTACATTTTCTAAGAAGTTTCTTTACTAATGTAAATCATTAATTTAATGTACTTACTGGAAAATTTTAAAGTTGTTTCTGGGAAGATTTTTTTTAATTAATAAGAAAGTAAGACTGGATTAATACTAGTGGTGATTTTACAATGTGTTTAAAACCATTGTAGTTGACAGGTCCTTAGTTGTAGCCTTTTTAGCACTGGCAATAAATCTGTTTCATGTAGTTCTGTAATTCAAATTAAGTTAGGTATCATAGGATTTTTACATATTGTGTGCATTTGCCTGATAAACCTGACGTGTTTCTACATGAGTCACTTACTTGTATATTTCAGTGTGTATACGTACCTCATTACCTGAAGGTTATTGTGTTTTAAATTTAACTAGAATTCCTTAACCTTTTCTCCAAAGGTTCAGTGTAATTTACACAAGTTCATTAATACAGTTCCACTGTAACGGTTGATACAGCAGGTGTATCTTCACAAAGTTTGGTAGATTTTTAGTAAAGACTGAGCATTTTGCTTACAAAAAATTAAGATATTTTTATGAAAGATTTCTTTGTGAAAACATTTTTTGTTTGTCACTAGTCTGGGTGTAAAGTGATTTCATGTTATGGTTTTAAAACAAACGAACCATTCTTCATCCCATATATCACGAATATTATTTGCATAATCTCCAGAAACTCCTAAATACATTTCAATTGTTTGTTTTCAGTAAGACTTTATATTTTGTTATTTTCTATACTCTAACTGTGTTGGGTTTGTCACTTGAACAACCTTACAGTCATCATTAAAAAATTAGGAAGCATTTCTTTTTCATGCCACAATAACTACATATTATAAGATACAAATATTGGTTTAAGTAGCCTAAGTCTCATAATTCTATATATTTACATATAATTTTGTTATTACATTGACTTTCCTATTATGCCCAGCTAACATTACATAACTTGCATTGGCATGTGGTGCATGTGCACTTGTTACACATCCAGTAATATAAAGCGTCATGGGTATGTTTTAGTGGACTAGTATTGTGCAATATACAGTGACATTTAAACTATTATACATTATATGTATGTATATAGATTATTGCTATTTAGAAATACATTATTAATCCTGTTTTCTTAAAATGTAGTACAGTAGATCAAGGCGTAAAGCAAATTATTATTTCTCCTTGTTACGACATTTGTGACAAAAGAAATCATTTGCTGAACATAGGTTGATAAGCCATTTAAAATTTCACATGTGGAGGATATGAAACAAAATATTGTAGGTTTTATTATTACAGTTGAATAACCCAAAATTGTGAATGACTGTACTGATACCATAGAATTCCACGATAATTTATAAGGCTTAGTAACTGAGATGTATTCAGATTTTTAAAAAAAAACATGAAACTTTGGGCAGACTAAAGACACAATATGCCTTCTTCTGTTTTTTATTTGAAAGAATGTGGAAGCTTTTTCACAGATTAAAATGGCTATGAAAACCACTAGAGGGACATTCTAAGCTGTTGATTGGTTATTCACATCTCATGCACTGAAGTAAGTGCATATAAGGGACTGTTTTCAAAAACAGAAGGATATGAATAGAGCCACTGTGTTTGATTCAGTACAAGAGCCACATCTCGGCAAAATAAAGATATGAGGCTATTATTTTATATTTTAACTTGTTAATATTAGTAATTTGAATTGAGTAGTGACTTCTTTTCTCTTAATATTTTCATATTTTATGTGTATGATTATCTTTTCCTGTTTAACAATTTTTTAATAGAAATAATTTTTAAAAGATTCTAGAATTTTGATCCTTAGTTTAATAATTATCGTTCATTAATATGTTTAAGATGAGCAGCCTTTGCATGAAAAACATGAATGTTCTCACACTTAAGAAGTACTTTGCACATGTATGTTTGTGGTGCTGTCTTGATTCATTTAATGATTCATATTTTTACATGTGTGAAGGATATCTTTCAATTAACATAAAGTATATTGATCGTAGTTTTGTAATGGTAATTATTAATGTCTAAATGATTGTGTAAGTTTTGTTAGAGCTTAGATTATCAAATGCTCAAGTACCAAAAAATCCCACCAGGGTTGCATTTCTATCATCTCCTTGATTTTGGAGACAACAGTTTCATTGTGCTGTGATCTCCATCCCCATGGCTGATGTCATATGAATTCACTATTGGCAAGTGTTCTTGTTGAGGAATGGAACATTAGTAGTGATTGTTTAATAATAAACAATTATTGAAGAAACAAGTAAATAATTCAATATTGATGAAAATCATAATTACAATGTGTAATTACCTAAAACAATATTTCTTCCTCGACCAGAGGTAAAGAGATGTTTTCAGGCGGCAAGGCAAGAAGCACAAATTTTTTTAAATTGTTTCTTTAAGCCATTAGAAAGTCCAAAATCTGCTGTATTTAAATATGCAGTCCATATGAGAATAATATATTTTAACTTGTAGTTTTGGAATGGTTGCAGTGATAGTGTATGTGAATTGATTGTTCCTTGTTGTTTTTATTAGTTCTAAGATCAAATTATGCAACCTCTCCATTTTCTGGTTGAGGTTGTAGATCTTCTGATGTAGTAAAATGCTACGATTGTTCCTGTCAGCATGAATCCTATTTTTAAGTGCCACTACAGCATCTTGGGTTTATTAGTAGGACTTGCCTCAACAAAGGTTGACAAAAATCTGTTGATCACATTTATAGCAGCTTCAAAGGTTGTGGAACATTTTGGAACCTTGCACATGCAGGTGATCAAAGAAATGATGGTGATAAGCTAGAATTGCAAAGTCAATGTTGCTTGGAATCATAACACCTGGCATAAGTTTAACCAAAATCTGATAAATCCTGACTTTATTTAACTTCTAGTCTCTGCTACCAGGAAGAAATCCTGTGTCAATAGAATTTATACAAATTAACAGTTCAACTTAATCTGTATCACACTGAAACAGTTGTTTCGACCAGTTTATGGTATAAAAAAGTCTGTCGACAACTGATCTGCTAAGCTTTGGATTTTGGTGAAAGACCTCATCATTAATAGACTGTACCCCACTAATACAGTGGTAAGTAGGGGTTTACAGTACTAAAATCAGGGGGTTCTGTTTCTCTTGGTGGACACAGCAGATAGCTCTATGTGGCTTTGCTGTAAGAAAGCGCACGCAACTAGACCTGGTTGATATATTATTACAATCTTTGTTACCTTCACTTGTAAATATGTTTTATAAATATCCATTAAATGTGTGTTTAGTAAAGATGGTACAGTTTCTTTTTTGAAAGGCGTGTGATAAGTTAAATGAGGTTTATGAATTGAGGTCAAAGAAGTGTGGTTATCATGCGCACTTCTTGGTGTTCTCACTTTGTTTACAATCAGTTAAAAATTAATACGACCATATTTTTCATCATAAGTCTATATTAATCAGACAAAGCTGTACTTTAAGTTAGTGTACTTTATTTAATACAGGGGAGCAAGATATTCCTGGTCTGACTGACACGACCATCCCTCGTCGTCTTGGTCCAAAGAGAGCCTCAAAAATACGAAAACTCTTCAACCTTTCAAAGGAGGATGATGTACGTCAATATGTTATTAGGAAACCTCTTCCCCCAGAAGGAAGGTTTGTCATTCTTTGTCTCAAATTGATCATATTATATTAGTAAGGCATTTTAATTGTGTGCAGTTTAAAATATTTGGTCAAATTTGTACATGGTAACAAATTAAAATTACTGGTATTTTGAAAGAACTTGCACATGTCAACATGAATGTCGTATTAAACGTGTTGATGTGTTGCTCTGGATTCTTAAGGTCACGTACAAATTAAACTTGTTTAAGACCATTGGATTGTAATTAAATGATGTTTCCTAACCACAGTTTGTACTTGAAACGTTTGGAACTGTAATGTGGCTAATGACTTGTAATCTATACAGAGATGGGATATTTCCTCATAATTTAAGTGTTGCGGAGTTTGTTTTAACCTGATGGTTAAAAGGTGATAGGACTCACCTTGCCATTTTTCTACAAGTTTTTATGTTCACTGTAAGCCAAGATCATCATAACTCTCTTGGAAAACCTTCCGAGACGTGGCCTCTGCAAAAGTTGAACTGTATCATCAACTGGTCAGTAATAAATTACACAAAGAGAGATTCTTCTTCCAAGTTTGATAAGGTTATTCCATTTCTTCTATCAAATGCCACTCATCCAATTTTTTAACAGTTGAGGTTGAATTCAGCTAAATGGTTTGGTTAAAGCTTATGATGTGCCTTGTATTACTTTTGTAAACCTAAATTTATGTAAGTTGTGGTTTTAAGAGATATTCATACTGCCCCTGCAATAAACAACTGTGTTCTGGATTCTTTTTTCAATGAAGCTACGTAATGTGTTCCTCTGTCTTCAGTGTACAAACAGTAGCTGGTTGTACAGTATTTTTCCACTTCTTTACAAATACAATGAAACTTTTTTTGAAATGCTAAAATTTTGTGATTTGCATGTTTTCATAATTACATACTCAAAGAACTTGTAAAAGAGGTCAGTTATAGGTTCCATCTGCTCTTTCAAATCATTACATAACTGAATCACAACAAAATGAAGAAGTCACGAGGACAAGGGGATTGGTTATGCATGTTGTACAACAGAAGATTCTGAACGTAAGGCTAATGTTTTGTGGCTTGTACGTCACCAAGTATCATAATATAAAATACATATTTTGTGTCTAAAAAATTAACCATTTTTAATAATATTAAGTGTCTTACAGATATTAATATTTTAATGAATGTACGAGGAATGTTTGGTCAAAGTACCCTTTACTTCTGCATAAAGCTATCTGTGTATCATATTTGGTTTTTTTAATTTGTCAGAGACTGGTTGATTATAAACAGTGAGATATTAGATCAGCTATACACACACACACACACACACACACAGTTTATGAAACTCTTATCTAACATGGTTATTTTTCATTAAAAGTTCAGTTAGACTTAAAGCACTCTGTACCAACTTTAGCACAAGGACTGGTGTTACAGGATGATAGCCAGTGTTTAGTGAACGTATAAATAGTTATTACTGAAAGTACAGTATAGAAACAAGAGTCGATTCTGCACTTTAGATGATGCATATCCTATGAGATGTGTAAATGAAAGACTAGTGGAGCGAAATTATAGAACTTGAAAATTGAATGTTTTTGGTGACACTACTCGTATGTACTTGGGTGAATAACTAAACTAAACTAACCTAAACTAACGTGGCAGGGGTTCAGTTTAGAGAGAGAGAAATTCGAAGAGTTCTCTCTCCAACTGGGGTGTTCAGGAACTTTGTAGTTCCTCTTCGTCCCCTTTCGTGAATTGTTATTAGGATTAAGTGGTGGTTTTTTTATTATTATTATTATTTTAATAAATTAATTATCGTTATTATTCTTGACTTTTTGGGTGGGGAATGTCTCACTAAATGGTCTTTTGGGTGGAGGCAAAGGGGAAAGAAGGAAAGGTGGGACCTGTCTCGAAAAGAAAAGTTGGGTAGATGTGAACATGAATGTAATTCATTCAAGTTTAGATCAAATCAAACGGCCGATTCTGGGTCTGGCAAAAGGTTGCCTGGGCTGGGATCTAGAAATCCAATGCCTGAAGATTTTGATGTGGGGAAGCGGGGTACCCGAGAAAACCCACTTTCACCACGACAGGCGCGAAAGTTTTGCCTGTCGTGTGCCCTGTACCTGAAAAAAAGGAATTCATGTTAATAACATAGTTAGTTTTTATGTATTTAAACTCTTTGTTGAGTGGATTGTGATTCTTGAAATATGTTGTATGGTGATATGTATTTTGTTGGTGCACTTGATAATTTGTGTAGTGATGCCGTTAGTTTGTTTCTGTTTTCTGCTTTTCGATAATATTTCAGAGAAAGTTCTGTTATTCTGTCTCTTATAGTTGGTAAATTACTAATTTGGTGTAGATAATTTGTTGGTGTAAAAGATGGTAAACTGAATGCGATTTTAATATTTTGTTTTGTTGCACTTGGATTTTTTGGAGTGTGTTGTTTGACATGTTGTATGTTACTTGACATCCGTACTCTATTAGTGGACGGATGTAAGCCTTGTATATTTGTATAATGGTGTTGGTGCGCATTTTGATTGTTTTCCAGTTATAGTCTTTAGATATGAAATCCTTTTCTTATTGATGAGTGTATATTGTTTATGTGTTTTTCCATGTTAGTTTTGTGTCGAAAGTGACGCCAAGGAATGTGATGTTTTGCTCATGTTGATGGTTGTGTTTCCAAGTGATAGATTTATTTTTCCTAGATTTTTCTTTGCTTCTTTAGTTTTCTATAGAAGGTGATTGCTTGTGTTTTGTCGGATTTAACACGACCCTCCACTTGTTGCTCCATGTTGAGACGTTGTTTAGTGATTCTTGTACGCGAGACATGGCCATTACTGGGTTTCTGGAGGTGCTCCAGATTGCGATGTCATCTGCGTATTGTGAATTGTGTGTGTATGTTAGATTTGGAAAAGGTATGTCACTGACGAAAATTATGTAAAGAAGTGGAGAGAGGACTGATCCTTGGGGCACTCCTGCCGTTATATTAAATAATTTGGATATGGTTTTATTGACTTTTACTTGTGCTGTTCTATTGGTTAAAAATTTGAAATCCATTTGACTATCGTAGGATTTATTTGTAGGTGGTTTAGTTTGTATATGATGGCATTGTGCCAAACGCTGTCGAATGCTTTTTTGACATCTAGGAATACCCGATGGTTACTTGATTGTTGTTGTAAGCTTTGTATATTGATTCGGTGAGTCGTGTGAGGTGATCTGTTGTTTGTCTATTTTTCTGGAGGCATTTTGAGATTCTGGAAGGATGTTGTTTGATTCGCAAAAATGGAGGAGACGGTTGGAGATAATTCTCTCCATCAGTTTGCCAAGGCAGCTTAACAGACTGATGGGGCGGAAATTATCTGGATTTGTTCTGTTAGTTTGTTTCTTGGGGATCGTTGTTATGATGGCTTTTTCCACGTGTCAGGGTAATACCCTGTCGCTAATGAAATGTTCATGATGTTTGTGAGGTGTTGTAGTAGGAGAGTGGAACTTTTTTGAGAATAATATTTGGTATTTGGTCATGTCCGGGGAAGTGTTCTTCAAGTTTTGATATTAATCTTTAGTTCGGTTATGGTTATTTTCTATTGATTGAATTTGAGTATGCTTCTAGTGTCTCTCCGGGAAATCCTGGTGAGAATGAAGCTTGGTTTGCATTTATGTAGTTGTTGACATGGTGTTGGTGTTGTGTGTCGAAATCTACTGAGTTTAAATCGCTAAAAGCGGATTTGTAATAGTCAGCTAATAAGTCAGCTTTCTCTTCGTCCGTCCTTGCGATTTTATTGTTGTGTGTGATGTGTTGTAACATGTGATTTGTGTTTTTGTCTGACGCAATACTCTTGAATTTTTTCCAGAATTCTTTTGGGTTTTTCTTGGTTTTTTCTAAGTTCTTGCAGAAGTTATGCCAATTGTTTTCTCTGACTTTTTTAATTTCTTGTTTAATTTTTGGTGAATAAGAACACTGATTGGTTAATAATGGAGTTTTATAACCAGTAATGTTCTTATACTTGGAACATACTTGTAAGGAATATAAATTGCTTCCTTAGACAGCTGAACACGTGGCATAACATCGTTGTTAGTGCTGGTTTTTCTAACTTTATTCTTACTAGTACTTATTTTTGTCACCAGGCATTCGGAAAAATATGTTTTTGGAGTGATTTTTTTCTTTCAAATTTAGAAACGTATCATCAAAACCCATGTTTGTAGGTTTGAATATATTGCAGTATTGTTTAATGCTGTTTTTGTTGACCGTATAAATTAACCACAGTTTGTTTTTCTTTTGCATCAAGTAATTAACATATTAGCCTTTCAAACATTAAATGTTGAACATTTAACATTAAACTTGATTCGTAATCTGATGGTCGCTGGTTTGAATCCCCGTCACGTCAAACATGCTCTTTCAGCCATTGGGGCATTATAATGTAACGGTCAATCCCACTATTCATTGGTAAAAGAGTAGCCCAAAAGTTGGTGATGACTAGCTGCCTTCCTTCTATCTTCACTGCTATATTAGGGACAGCTAGTGCAGATAGCTCTTGTGTAGCTTTGCGCAAAATTCAAAACAAACCAAACCATTGAAACGTTGAATCGTTTTTTGTACGTTATCGTGTAATGATTAGGTACTGAATATAATTATTACGTATAAGCTTGTGTTGTCAAAACATTGCCCTGAGATCAAAATCAGTTTTGTAGGAAGAACAATTTTTTTTCAGGTAAAAAACTCCGTCACAAGGCCCCCAAGATCCAACGACTAGTGACTCCTCAAGTCCTCCAACGTAAGAGACACAGAATCGCTTTGAGACGTAAACGTGTCCAGAAACGTAAGGACGAAGCCTCCGACTACGCACGACTGTTGGCTCATAGGGCTAAAGAAGCCAAGGAGAAAAAGCAGATGGAGTTGAGACGTCGTCGTTCGGCGTCACAACGAGAGTCGTTGTCGACAGGGAAAGGTAGTACAAGCAAGTGATGGGAAAGTCGATACTGTACTTGGCATGTAGGGAAAAATAAAACTTGTATCTGACGTCCACGAGTGTTGTTTGTCTGTTTGAACAGAGTATGATTAATATATTTCAAGAGTTGTTTACTTTCAGAATAAATGTGTTGGATACGTGATGGTGAAACAAGTAGTGCATTCGGTTATTAATAGCTAGATATAAACATTAAAGTTTGTTGCAAAACCAAATCAACTTTTATACACAGGATTGTAAACACTTTCTGCGCATGAGTAACATGGGAATAAGTAAGACAAGTAAAAGTTACATATTTGATGTGTACAGTAATCGTATAATTCGACATTCACCACACAAACCTTTGACAAACACTTTCGTTACTTTACAGACTTGACATGATGTGTGTCCCTCTTGAAATCATAATTTTAAAAAAGAAAAATATTTCCAACAAGTTATCATTACGTAAAAGATACCGAATATTTGTTCGCATAAGATACATTGTAGTCTTTTAGACACTTTGTTTTGTGAAAGATAAATGCGAGATAACCACCGGGTACAGTATGACGTCAGTGCAACTGGTCCATACGGGTCCTGGAGAAAGAAAAGAACAAAATTTCTATTTAAATAAATACTGTCTTTGAGTTTTCAACTTTAAAGACGTATATATTTTGTTGTTGGGTAACTAAGAATTTATATTTAAACCATTGTAAAGTGTAAGATATACCAGAGTTATTCATGGTTTTAGAGAAACGTGAATTTTCAAGAACTTCTGATAGAAATGAATAAAAACCTTACAAACTCGAGCGCTTTCGAAAGGTGGTTATTTCTTTTCAATTTGCTCCTGAAGTTGAAAGGTTGGTCTTTCTGAAGGGTTATAGGGTTTTTATTTATTCTTTTTGTGTATACTAAAGTTATTTGTGCAGAAATTGAGGCCCTCATTGTCCATGAGATTAAGGCACTTGACTCGCATTTTGAGGGTCTCGGGTTCGAACCCACGTCCCACAAAAACATACCATTTTAGTCGTCCGAGTGATAATGTGACATTCAATCCTTTTATTCATTGATAAAACAGTTGGCTTTAGGTGGTGATGACTACCTGCCTTCCCTGTAGTCTTACACTGCTAAATGAGGGACGTCTAACGCAAATAGTTCTCGTGTAGCTTTGCGCACAGTTAAAAAAAACAAAGAAGCAAAAGTTAAACAGAAAAACTACTTCAATGGCCCAGAAATTTTGCGTCAATGTAATAACGGTATCGAACTACAGAGTAGCACCTTGTTTGGCAACAGTGCAGGCGTTGTAGTGATAGAACACGCATCTCGTAACCAGGGGGTTGAGGAACAGCCGTTGGGTTATTTACAATGTCATGGCCAATTCCACTTTTTATTTATAATGAGTGGTTGGTGTTGACTGGCTGTCCTTCCTGTAATCTATCGTTTTAAAATTAGGGAGACAGGTCACAGTAGCTTAATTCGACGGAGAAGCGCCTGCCATACATTCAGTTTGGCAAAGATGAGCAAGGCCAGATGGTTAAGGCACGCGTCTCGTATCTGAGAGTCGCAGTTTGAATCCCCGTCACACTAAACATGCTTTCAGCCGTGGGGACGTTTTAATGTAACGATCAATCCCATTATTCCTTGGTAAAAGTAGTCCAAGAATTGGTGATGACCAGTTGCTTTCCCTCTAGTCTTAAACTGCCAAATTAGGGACGGCTAGCGAAGATAGCCCTCATGTAGCTTAAATTGAAATTCATTTAGGCAGAGTAGACGAAGCCATGTGAACTTGAACGTGATGAAATATGTCACTCCGGAGTCCATAACTAATTGGGTCAAGAGGTGGGTCTGTGATCTAAATACCCCAGTTATTCTGTGAGATGCAGCTAGAAACGTTTGAACATAGGATGAGACTGATTTATCGATATAGAATAGCATGCGATGGCCTTACTATCTTGAAAACATGTTTACAGAAGTTACTTCGAAGACAAAGGGAACGTTTTTTTTAGAAATTTCTGGCTATAAATAGTACTTTTAATTGCCGATAGAGAGCCAATCACACTTCTATAAACTTCCTGTTTGTCATTACACTTCCATATTTTATCACCAGGGGGAACTGAAAGTTCTATTTTATATTGGAAAGAAAGGCAGCTAAAGTTTAATGTATTCTGAAGTGTATGTCCACTGAAAAGGTAAGACCTGCTAACTGACTTGATTTTTTAAATTACTAAGAGTTATTTGGTGCGTACATACGTATTATTTATATATATAACCTTATTAACCTATATTGTGTCATTTTGTATGAAACTTTCTATTAATATAACAGATTATTAAACATCTGATTATCGGTATATCAATCTTTAAAACATATTATTATTTGCCTGTTACTTTAACGGATTCCGGACTTGTTTATAAAATAAATTTTAAAAGCTCGGATGAAAAATTAATTTTGGTTGATTATTTTGTTTCTTAAATTTAATCTATTTGTGTAGCTGATAAATTAACGGATATAATTTTGTGTTGGTTGAGACGAGCGGTTACTGTACGAATTAACTTTGGATTTCGGGGGGGGGGGCACATAGTTTTAGCCCCCTTTAGTGACTCGGCGGTAAGTTTGTAGACTGATATAAACAAGTTTATATGCCCCCTTGGGAGACAGAATATATTGACAAACAAACAAATATTAACTTTTATTTCGTGAAATTAAAATTCAACAACTTATTTGTAAATTTTAGGACATAAGTTTTTCTTCAGAAATTTTGTCTTAAGTTTATTTACACAAAGAGGTTATTTTTAAGACAACTATTTATCCACTTTAAGCAAGCAATTGAATGAAGTTGAACTTCTGAATAACAGTAAAATTGGGTCTTCTAAAGTATGACTGGTGTCGTATGTTTTGAGTAAAATATTTTATTCTCAACTTATAGCAGGTAGTTTTGTCATCCAAGGCCAACAATTAAAAAGCTAAAGCTATGGCACTACTAGACGTCATATAGTGGAATATACCATTTCAAAGTTACCAAGAACTTTGTGTTATTTTGATACATTCATATGGTGTCAAACCTTCCAGAAGAAATGAGTACAAAAAACAACCAATAGAGGTGTTACACGTCAGCCCTGAAAAAAAATGACTGTTCACAATATTACAGAATCATTAAAAATGTTAGTCTTTAATCAGTGATCGAATAGTCACAACTGTTTTTAAAATATCCTTAAAAGCTGTAACTTGTAATGAAATAATAGATTATGCTATTGTCAGGAAATTTAGATTATTGTAATGTAATATTTAAAAATATTAAATATTATATATCTAGAAACGACAACAGTTAAAAACTGTATTGACCCTCTAATTAGACAATGAGAAATTTACCTAAAATCAGGGTTCGATTCCCCTCGGTGGGCTCAGCAGGTAGCCCAACGTGGCTTTGCAATATGAAAACATACACACATACCACATGGTGCTTCTACAAGGACCGCGCTCTGATTCTGCCGTGCAGTCTCAAGTTATTTTACACTTCAAATAATTTCGTCTTTAGCCAGCTCCATAATGTTTTAAAGATGGCTATAAATTAGTTTACTTATTCATAATAGTTGTTTACTAAGATGTTGAGATTTTGATGCGTATAGAGTGAATAGCGACTTTTTAAATACGTCTTATTCTGCGTATATTTTGTCTTTAATACAGGTTTCTTAGAATGAATACAGTTCCGTTGTGTTATATTTTATCTATATTGGTCGCAGTCACTGTTTCTATTGACTATGAAACGCAGTGGGAAAATATGAACATCGAAGATAATCTCTTTTCGCTAACAAAGAGCTCAGATGAACTCTCGCATAATGAAATGGGTGAATACAACATGGATAACAGTGAAATTAATAAAGACTACAAATGGGATACTGACCACAGTCATCACTTTCACGCTAGCTATGACCACCATTTTGGACATGACATGCATAGCAAAGAGGGTAAGATGAAATAGACTCATTTAGCAATTTTTCCGATCTTTGATTTTTCATTTGTCTGTTTCTCTTTTGATTTGCAATCCCACTATTCTTTGGTAAAAGAGTAGTCCAAGAGTTGGCGGTGGGTACTGATGACTAGATGCTCTCCCTCTAGTCTTACACTGCTAAATTACAGACGGCTAGTGCAGATAGCCCTCGTGAAGCTTTGAAAGAAATTCAGACCAAACATTTTGATGACGAGAAACCAGCTTGAAGAAAAATATATCTCAGGACGGCTGGTATGGGTATTAACTCTTTTTTGTCCCATGTTAGTACAGCTGTAAGTCTACGGATTTACAATGCTGAAACCAGGAATTTGATTCTCCTCGGTGCACTCAATAGATAGCCCGATGTGGCTTTGTTATAAGAAAACACACCCATATATTAACACTTTTACTAATAAAACAGAGAACTCTCTCTTTGTTAACCTGAAGATGACTTAAGAAGGTCGAAATGTCGTTCTCTGCTTTATTAATAAAAGTGTTAATACCTATACCAGCCATCCTGAGACCAAACCTTTCTGATCGATTTTTTTATCAAGTGACTCGGACCATTTCTGAAGGATATTGAAGAATAAAATTCTAAATACGTTCACCAAGTTTAACCAAAATCCAATTACTTTTGACTGATCTATAGGGCAAAACGGTACGAAAAATCGGCTCCCATGTTAACATGTTGACAAACACACATAAACAGGGGTGAAAACACCCCGTAACTCTCGGTGGCGTAGGTAACTATGTTACGAAGTTACAGAATATTTTGTTTCATCGAATGAAGTGTTGAATTCTGTAAATAGATATTACACATTCATACATGGATGTTATACGAGTTTGTTTAGTTTACTGGCTGGGACTCTTTATGCTAGTATAATTTGCCTACTAAATAGTGCCTTACCAACATTATGTGGGCTGGAATACTGACTTCAGCAGGTAAGTTTATTTAACTTACTTACCCCCAAGTTGTATATCTTATTATTTTTGTACTGTTATTTATTTTTTGATTGTATCTTCTTTTTTAGTTTGGAGACCAGTCACCATTTCGCAACTGTCTATAGAAAGTAAAGAGTGATATAAGGGGATCCTTTCGATTAGTACAGCGTTGTTTTATTTTTTGTTTGGGCTTGTTTATATATATGTATATATATAAATATAACATCGGCCTGTTTCAAGAACTAAAATATTTGAGTATAAGCTTACTTTATAATTTGATAGATGCCGCTCTTCACATACAACTTGTAATGGACGCAAGAGTCGGTGCCTGTTTGTTGTTGTTTCTATGCATTGGGTTGTATTAATCGTTAATGGATAGAAATTCTATTAATCATAAGTATAGATGAAAGTAAGCTACTTTTGATAAGTATATACTAAACCGGGAAAGGGTTTTCAAAATACGATTAACTTGCATTTGTTAAAGTTAGAAGAATTACTAAAGAGTTATAACTCGGTTATTCTCAGAATAAACGCTTAACGAGATATCCTGCGAACCAGTTTGCAGAAAACGTTTTTCATGTGACTGTTTTTATTTGTTTCTTTTTACATTCCCCTTCTTTAGAAAATAGTTCAAATGAGCCGTGGAGAAATGAAATGGATAAACACGATACTCATGAGAGTACCTATCGTTTGGGTAAACAATACAACGAAAGAGAACCTAAAACTGGCAACAGTGACGAAAATAACAACAAGCTGAATCATGACCATGATAATCTGCATGACTTCAACCAAGACTCTCATCATGCACATGGTAAAGTCCTTTCAGTGCCTTCTTTCATAGAGTTATATTTATACCAGAGCGAATACACATAATAAACAAATACAGAATTTACGTATAGAATACAAACAACCCGTTCACCCAATACTTATACCAGGACTTTGAAAGATGTTGACCCCCCCTTAACCAGATTTATCCTCATCTGTTTCTGTAGTATATAAAACAAAATAAATTAACTTTATCTTCACTAGAAACAGGGGTTTTTGATACTCCTGGAGGACAGCACAAATAGCTTTGCGCTCAATAACAAACAACGTAATATTATAGTATTTAAACATAATACCATAAATCTGTTTAAAATATTTGTCCCCCAGTGGCACAGCAATATGTCTACGGACTCATACCCCTAGAAACCGAGTTTCGATACCCGTGGTTAGTAGAGCACAGATATCCCATTGTGTATCTTTGTGTTTAATAACCATCCTTACGGGAAAATATATTTACTTTTGAAGAGACCCGACATGGCTGAGTGGATTAAGGCGTTCGACTCGTAATCTGAGGGTTGCATGTCCGAATCCCCGTCACACCAAACATGCTCGCCCTTTCAGCCGTGGGGGCGTTATTATGTGACGATCAATCCCACTATTCGTTGGTAAAAGAGTATCCCAAGAGTTGGCGGTGTGTAGTGATGACTAGCTGCCTTTCCTCTAGTCTTACATTGGTAAATTAGGGACGGCTATCGCAGATAGCCCTCGAGTAGCTTTGTGCGAAATTTAAAAAAACAACTTTTGACGAAAATATTTGTTTTGAATAAAAAAAAATTCACAGCGATAAAAGTATCAACAAATAATCAATTTCTTCTGAGAATTGTACTTAAGTGTGAATTACTAGAGCCAATAGATGGCGCTAAATTATTTTTTTTCTTCAAAACACTGCTTTCCAATTTAACATTTTAAGAGACAACAGCACGTCGTACTTCCTGTTGTGCAAAGATATTTTGTTTGTTTTTGTAAAACTGGGTCGTTTCATACAACGTTGTTTGGTCACGCACAGGGAAATAACATTTTTATTTGTATTTGTTGAAAATAATTTAGTTATATGTAATAATCAGATATATCTCAGATTTTACATTCATTTTGCTCAAACTGGGATAAATCTAGCTAATATGTAACGAGACAAGACTAGTTAAACCATAAAATAAGAAACAAGTCCAAATTAAACAATAAACTTACATGCTACGTTACATGTAACCTATTTCAGTTAGTTAATTTTAATTAAAAAAGTAGAAAAAAAACGTATTTATTGATAACTTCTATTTAAAAGTACATTAAGAAAATGACGAAAGAAACTGGTAAAATTAGTCAATGGGGGGCATCTATAGAGTATATATAATAAAGCAATTGAAATAGCATGCATCTCGCTGTGCCCGTCTGTGCATCCGAGGGTTCAAGGCTCGTTTCTCGTCGCCACAGAATCGCGCTCGACACTTTGAAGAAGATAATAGGTTATAAAGTGATGGTCAAAATCTATTACTTGATTAGAACAGGTAAGCTGAGAGTTAGAACGGATGTTGTTAGCTGGCTACACTTTCTCTATTCAGTCAGCTTAAAATTCAAAGATAGGCTACAGTTCAGTTTGTATAGCAGAACTATCCGAAACAAACCAAATCTAAAATTTGCCTATAATCATCAAATGGTTCACAGCCAATGAGATATCTTTATTTTCTTTTTCGTGTAACTAATCATTAATCAGAAAAGTCGAATCTCATTAACTCCACATTGAAATTCACAAATAAGTCTGAACCAAATAACCAATTAAGTAACTATCCACGTGGTCACTGACTTATATTGTAAGAAGAGTCTTTACCGAGTACTTAATTGCACATTAAACATATTAACTACTGACGTATGACGACCTTTGCGACCACAACTTGAATAGGGTTATAATCACTCTCAAGTTCTGTAAGATATGTAGGTTAAAACTGTAATTTGTTATATGTTTAACGTTGTAAGCCTTCACTCAAACTTATCGACGAGTCAGTGGAAGTCAAGAATATACTAACTACTTGCACGTATTAAGTAGCAGTACAACAGAATATGTTTGTTTGTTTTTGAATTTCGCACAAAGTTACGAGAGGGCTATCTGTGCTAGCCGTCCCTGATTCAGCAGTGTAAGACTAGAGGGAGGCAGCTAGTCATCGCCACCCACCGCCAACTCTTGGGCTACTCTTTTATCAACGAATAGTGATTGACCGTCACATTATAACGCCCCCCACGGCTGAAAGGGCGAGCATGTTTGGTGCGGCGGGGATGCGAACTCGCGACCCTCAGATTACGAGTCGCATACCTTAACCCACCTGGCCTTGGCGGGCCACAAAATATGTCCTTGTTGAATGTTCTCACTGCGGTCACCAGTCACAACCACTTCTACCACGACTATACAGTGCTGAAGATTAGCACGAGATCATCTCTTCATTTGTTAAGGTATTAGAAAATTCACTCCTACACTCAAGACAAAACTTGTAGTTAATAACAGATGTTACACAGCCTATTGCCAGACAGAAAGACCTGAAAATCGTGAGCACAGAAATCGTCAAGTTTGAACTTGAAAATCCGCAAAGCCAGCTTGTCACGTAAAACTTGACAAAATTCGATCTTTCGTCTCGAAAATGCAACGAAACTCTCGACATGTTGTTCTGTAGCTCCCAAAGCGAGATTAGTTCTGGTCAGAGTCATTCCATTTTGACGTTGACCTGCGCTCTAAAAATGATTTTAAACATAACGAAAAAAGCAGTAAAACGTTTCTCCTCTTGTTGGGAGAGGTTTAAAAATTCGGGTCGAAACGTTCTAAAAGATTGTTAGCTGTTAGATGAGAAATAAAACAAAAACAAATTACCCTCTCCTTCTTGTCGTCTTTTGATTTGATACCAATGTTTTCAGTGACGTTTTTATCGTTTTAACTTTAATTTAAATCCACTCGTTACAGTTCGGCATGGCCAGGTGATTAAGGCACTCGACTCGTGATCCCAGAGTCGCTGGTTCGAATCCCCCGTCACACCAAACATGCTCACCCTTTCAGCCGTGGGGACATTATAACGTGACCGTCAGCCCCACTATTTTCGTTTGTAAAGGAGTAGCCCAAGAGTTGGCGGTGGGTGGTGATGACTAGTTGCCTTCCCTTTAGTCTTACACTGCTAAATTAGGGACGGCTAGCACAGATAGCCCTCGTGTAGCTTTGCGCGAAATTCCAAACAAACAAACCAATCGTTACTTTATCCACAACGCGCAACCACCACACCTTCATGCCTTGTACGTGTATTTAAGACTGGAACAAATATGAGACATTTTATCGTTGGGTGTTGACTAATTTAACAAACAAACCAATCGTTACTTTATCCACAACGCGCAACCACCACACCTTCATGCCTTGTACGTGTATTTAAGACTGGAACAAATATGAGACATTTTATCGTTGGGTGTTGACTAATTTAACAAACAAACCAATCGTTACTTTATCCACAACGCGCAACCACCACACCTTCATGCCTTGTACGTGTATTTAAGACTGGAACAAATATGAGACATTTTATCGTTGGGTGTTGACTAATTTAACAAACAAACAAACCAATCGTTACTTTATCCACAACGCGCAACCACCACACCTTCATGCCTTGTACGGGTATTTAAGACTGGAACAAATATGAGACATTTTATCGTTGGGTGTTGACTAATTTAACAAACAAACAAACCAATCGTTACTTTATCCACAACGCGCAACCACCACACCTTCATGCCTTGTACGGTGAACCTGACGATGACCGAAGAAGGTCGAAACGTTGTTCGCTCTTCTATGTAAAGTGTTTTCTCAGCCCAAACGAGCCGTTTTTGCATATAAATATGAGACATTTTATCGTTGGGTGTTGACTAATTTAACACGGTGTGTGTATGTTTGTGTGTTTTTCTTATAGCAAAGCCACATCGGGATATATGCGGAGCCCACAGAGGGAATCGAACCCCTGATTTTAGCGTTATAAATCCGCAGACTTACCGCTGTACTAGCAGGGGCAATTTAACACCGAAAACAGGTGTTCTTTAAATAAATTGCCTTTTAAAATGTGATGGTCACACCAAAAATTTGACACAAACGAAAGGATATTTTATTTTCAGAGGAAGATTTCTCTGTGAGAAGTGATCAATTATCGTAAAAATGGTAGTTTGGAAACACTAATACTAGCCTGGTAGTTAGAGGGCGCTGGACTTACAATCTGCAAGTTGCGAGTGCGAATCCTCTTTACTAAAACATACTCGTCCTTTCAGCTGTGGGGGACTTTATAATGTGGCCGTCAATTCCACTATTTGTTGTTTAAAAAGTAACCCAAGACGTGGCGGTGGGTGGTGTTGGCTAGCTGCTAGTCCATTGAGTAGCTTTGTTCTCAATTCAAACAACTAGTCTATCACTGCTAAATTAGGGACGTCTAGTGCAGATAGCCCTCGAGTAGCTTTGCACGAGATGCAAAATAACACTAATGGTAAATTATCGTTGAAAGGCATCGATTGCAATGTTTTTATTATCATTGTTTATTGTCTATTGTGACGACCAAAACAAACACTGATATCTGTCTGATCAATTTCCAATTTAAGGAACAAAAAAAAAACGCACTTCTCTCTTTTTTCTTTTTTTTCGCAGATGATGATGGCCACAAATATCACGAGCATCACGAGGAGCATGAAAACGAACATGCTATAAGAAATGAAGCTGGATCTTTCCACAAAACCATACCATGTTTCGTTGTAGCCTCGTGCGTTGTTCTTATGAAGTAAAGGACTCAAATAGAAATACATCTGTACCTTTCAGGTCTAAACTTTATACACAGCTGATAATACGAACATTTACCAACATTAATGTTTTTATTGTCACATCACCGTTACTAAGACCTTTGTATTTTTAATAGAAAATCTTCGAATTACGGCGCTGAAATTAAAGAAGAAAAAATATTTGATTTGGTGTGATATACCGATGCTAAGTTCTTGATTTGATGTGATATACCGATGCTAAGTTCTTGATTTGGTGTGATATACCGATGCTAAGTTCTTGATTTGGTGTGATATACCGATGCTAAGTTCTTGATTTGGTGTGATATACCGATGCTAAGTTCTTAATTTGGTGTGATATACCGATGCTAAGTTCTTGATTTGGTGTGATATACCGATGCTAAGTTCTTGATTTGGTGTGATATACCGATGCTAAGTTCTTGATTTGGTGTGATATACCGATGCTAAGTTCTTGATTTGGTGTGATATACCGATGCTAAGTTCTTGATTTGGTGTGATATACCGATGCTAAGTTCTTGATTTGGTGTGATATACCGATGCTAAGTTCTTAATTTGGTGTGATATACCGATGCTAAGTTCTTGATTTGGTGTGATATACCGATGCTAAGTTCTTGATTTGGTGTGATATACCGATGCTAAGTTCTTGATTTGGTGTGATATACCGATGCTAAGTTCTTGATTTGGTGTGATATACCGATGCTAAGTTCTTGATTTGGTGTGATATACCGATGCTAATTTCTTGATTTGGTGTGATATACCGATGCTAAGTTCTTGATTTGGTGTGATATACCGATGCTAAGTTCTTGAGCTATAAATATACTTTTGGTCATTAATTGCAAAAAAATCGATAGTTGTTTTCGTTTCTAAAATGTCTAGGGAGAAAATTCTTCACAAGTCTGTGTGTGCATATTTTGACACGGAGTTGATAAAATATTTCGATTAGCCAAAGTAGACGAAATGACAAACGTGGAAAATTAGAACTGAGAATCATCAGATAAGCAGCCTACTTTATTTTATCTCTGATATTTTAGAATAAGTCCTTTACATATGGGTATATGTCTGTGTATGAATAAATATATATATGTATATATAACTGTGTCCATCGAGTATATTAACGTAGTAAAAATGTTGCTCTCGTATTTAGTATTAGTTATGTTTATACAATTAATAGATTAATTACATGTTGATAATTGCTGGTTTTTACTTATTATATTTCTGATGAATTATCGTTGATAATAATAAAAGTGTTAATTGTTAGAATTTATAAACCTAGAAGATGACAGATGTCGTTTCTGAATATATGTATCACCTTACTAGGTGCAAAACTGACGTACTTACCAAAGAGTTATGTTTTAAGAGTAAATAAACCCTAATTAACAGTAACAAATGTTTTCATTTCTTGCTTTTGAAGCTCATGTATCATACGGAGTGCATAATTATTCTCGTGGTTCATGGCACGCGCACGTTTCACTGACGTCACGACAATACATATTGCAACTTTAAGCGTCCCTCTTGTGACGTCATCTTAGTGTCTACTGACTTGCCGACAGACAACATACTACTGTATATTGGTGCAAGTGGTTAAAACATGTGACCTCTATGTGAACCAGTTCTCATATTTGTTCGACGTTAAAAATGTGATTACTCGCGCTGTACACACGTTTTCTAAATCAAGATAAAGGATATTGTAATACAAGCTGGTTACTAAGGTAGCAATTAAACTATGAATGCTGGTTACTAAGGTAGCAATTAGACTGTGAATGCTGGTTACTAAGGTAGCAATTAAACTATGAATGCTGGTTACTAAGGTAGCAATTAAACTATGAATGCTGGTTACTAAGGTAGCAATTAGACTATGAATGCTGGTTACTAAGGTAGCAATTAGACTATGAATGCTGGTTACTAAGGTAGCAATTAGACTATGAATGCTGGTTACTATGGCAGCAATTAGACTATGAATGCTGGTTACTAAGGTAGCAATTAGACTATGAATACTGGTTACTAAGGTAGCAATTAGACTATGAATGCTGGTTACTATGGCAGCAATTAGACTATGAATGCTGATTACTAAGGTAGCAATTAGACTATGAATGCTGGTTACTAAGCATCTTTCATTCTCATCTTTTTTACTACAATCCCCTGAGGGCCCAGCACGGCCAGGTGGGTTAAGGTGTTAGACTCGTAATCCGAGGGTCGCGGATTCGAATCCCCGTCGCACAAAACATGCTCGCCCTATCAGCCGTGGTGGCGTTATAATGTGACAATCAATCCCACTATTCGTTGGTAAAAGAGTAGCCCAAGAGTTGGCAGTGGGTGGTGATGACTAGCTACCTTCCCTCTAGTCTTACACTGCTAAATTAGGGACGGCTAGCGCAGATAGCCCTCGAGTAGCTTTGCGCGAAATTCCAAATAAATAAGTAGCAGTTTTATCTTTCAATAAAAGCAGACTGTGTACATGCCGCTTGGAAGCTAACAGTAGCTAAAAGTAGGCTGAAAATATCATTATTAAAAAAGAATCGGTGTAACTGGAACCATGAACTTACCAGAGATCAAGATAAATCATTTGTCCTGCAGTTACACTTAAGATAACTTTCAAATAGCTTTGATAAGAATTAATACTCTCTCTCTAACAGTCTCGATGTAGATAAATCAGCGTATGGCACAATGAATAACAGTTTGGTTTGCTTTGTTTTGAATTTCGCGTAAAGCTACATGAGGGCTATCTGCGCTAGCCGTCCCTAATTTAGCAGTGTAAGACTAGAGAGAAAGCAGCTAGTCATCACCACCCACCGCCAACTCTTGGGCTACTCTTTTACCAACGAATAGTGGGATTTACCGTAACGTTATAACGTCCCCACGGCTGAAAGGGTGAACATGTTTGGTGTGACGGGGATTCGAACCCGTGACTCTCGGTTCACGAGTCGAGTGCCTTAACCACCTGGCCATGCCGGGCCGAATAGAAAATTAAATGTTAATACGTCTACCACTTTTTCTGAATATTTAAGTATAGACACAGGTTTTCCCGAGGAAGAAGGGTTAACTAGCCCTATATTATTCATCATTTATGTGAGTGAAATATCTCTTATAGATTTAAAAGAAAAAGTAACTCAAAAAATAGAAATTATTGTAACACATAGAGAAAAAAAAATACTCCGAAGAGAAATATACTATTATTCACAAAATTTATTAAGAAAAAAGACCCCTCCCCCAGATGTGTGTATTTTCTTATATCAAAGCCACATCAGGCTATCTGCTGTGTCCACCGAAGGGAATCAAACCCCTTATTTTAAGGTTGTAAATTCGTAAGCTTACCGCTGCCTCAGCTCAGGACCTCTCTTAGACGGAACCTTTCTCCAAGTCGCCACGCATGTTAAGTATCTGGATCTAATCTGTAACTGAAAATCAAACTGGAATAACTGAACAAAAGTAAGCAATGAAATTCAATGGGGTTCAAAATGAAACCTGGCAAGAAGCCAACTATATTTGAATTACAACACTAGGGACACAACTACCAACTTGAAACTTTGCAGGAGCCACTTCAGTTCAGTGGCAGATTCTGCGAAGTCACACCTAACAGAACTAGAGGTATGGTAATCACAACAACACACAGCATTCCAAGAACCACAAACACAGCATTCTTACATAGTTACGCAGACGTTAGTCTTTTAGATAGATGAAGAACACGTGTTAAGAAACATTCAAATGCAATTATTTGTTAACCACCAGAAAACTTCGTCATACATAATAAATATGGATCTAAGAACCTACAGCCGTTGAATCTAATTAATTCATAGTATGTATTACGACCACCTAGTACTTGGCAAACTAGCAACCAGTAGTCACGTTTATTACTAGTTTTATTGAAAAACATAACAATTATTATTTGTTAAAATAAAATTATAATTCTGTATCCGTATGAACCATTAACGTGCTCATGAAAAAACAAAAACTTTGTCCAAGCAAGTTTTAATATATAATCAAGGAAAGTTCTGCTCTTCATAAACATGGCCAGAAAAGGCACTCTGCCAGGTGGTTAAGGCACTCTACTCGTAATCCGATGGTCACGGGTTCGAATCCCCGTCACACTAAACATGCTCATTGTTTCAGGCGTGAGGGCGTTATAATGTGTTGGCCAATCCCACTATTCGTTGGTAAAAGAGTAGCTCAAGAGTTGGCGGCGGGTGGTGGTGACTAGCTGACTTCCCTCTATTCTTACACTGCAAAACTAGGGAGGGCTTGCGCAGATAGCCCTCGTGTAGCTTTGCGCGAAATTCAAAACAACCCAAACCAATACGCTACTCGTATAGCGCATGCGCCACTTGGACGAATTACTAAAAATTGATATAATGCTGTTCAAAAAATAGTGGCAGGTTTCAAATTTTAACTTTGATAATAAATATATAAATATCAAAAGCCATTCTCTGCTGCTGCTCTGTTATCGAATCTTTTGTCCTGTAAAAATTTGTCCAAATGTTTGTAAACGTCTGGGCAGTAAGGAGGATGAGGTAATGTTTTGTTGAGCTACTGGAGCGTCATTTGAGCAACGTGTGGCTGAACATTATCATGAAACAAAATTGGTCATCTTCGATTGACTAATACTAGCATTGTTCATCTAGCTTTCTATTAGTTTATTGGTCCTCTTCGATTGACTAATACTAGCAATATTCATCTAGCTTTCTATTAGTTTATTGGTCCTCTTCGATTGACTAATACTAGCATTGTTCATCTAGCTTTCTATCAGTTTATTTGTCCTCTTCGATTGACTAATACTAGCATTGTTCATCTAGCTTTCTATCAGTTTATTGGTCCTCTTCGATTGACTAATACTAGTATTGTTCATCTAGCTTTCTATCAGTTTATTGGTCCTCTTCGATTGACTAATACTAGCATTGTTCATCTAGCTTTCAATCAGTTTATTGGTCCTCTTCGATTGACTAATACTAGCATTGTTCATCTAGCTTCTATCAGTTTATTGGTCCTCTTTGATTGACTAATACTAGCATTGTTCATCTAGCTTTCTATCAGTTTATTGGTTCTCTTCGAATGACTAATACTAGCATTGTTCATCTAGCTTTCTATCAGTATATTGGTCCTCTTCGATTGACTAATACTAGCATTGTTCATCTAGCTTTCTATCAGTTTATTGGTCCTCTTCGATTGACTAATACTAGCATTGTTCATCTAGCTTTCTATTAGTTTATTGGTCCTCTTCGATTGACTAATACTAGCATTGTTCATCTAGCTTTCAATTAGTTTATTGGTCCTTTTCGATTGACTAATACTAGCATTGTTCATCTAGCTTTCTATTAGTTTATTGGTCCTCTTCGATTGACTAATACTAGCATTGTTCATCTAGCTTTCTATCAGTTTATTGGTCCTTTTTGATTGACTAATACTAGCATTGTTCATCTAGCTTTCTATCAGTTTATTGGTCCTCTTCGATTGACTAATACTAGCATTGTTCATCTAGCTTTCTATCAGTTTATTGGTCCTCTTCGATTGACTAATACTAGCATTGTTCATCTAGCTTTCTATTAGTTTATTGGTCCTCTTCGATTGACTAATACTAGCATTGTTCATCTAGCTTTCTATTAGTTTATTGGTCCTCTTCGATTGACTAATACTAGCATTGTTCATCTAGCTTTCTATCAGTTTATTGGTCCTTTTCGATTGACTAATACTAGCATTGTTCATCTAGCTTTCTATCAGTTTATTGGTCCTTTTCGATTGACTAATACTAGCATTGTTCATCTAGCTTTCTATCAGTTTATTGGTCCTCTTCGATTGACTAATACTAGCATTGTTCATCTAGCTTTCTATCAGTTTATTGGTCCTTTTCGATTGACTAATACTAGCATTGTTCATCTAGCTTTCTATTAATTTATTGGTCCTCTTCGATTGACTAATACTAGCATTGTTCATCTAGCTTTCTATCAGTTTATTGGTCCTCTTCTATTGACTAATACTCGCATTGTTCATCTAGCTTTCTATCAGTTTATTGGTCCTTTTCGATTGACTAATACTAGCATTGTTCACGCAGCTTTTTATCAGTTTCTTCCAATACTTGAAAGTAAACCTCTGTAGTGATGTTTTGGCCCCAGTTGAACAAGCTGTAATGGATAATACTGGCCACAGACACCATACAATGACCATAATTTTCTGTTGGTGAAACTTGGCTTTGAGCAGTGTTTTGGAGCTTCGTCACAGCTGAGCCACCAGGCAGATCGCTTTCTGTTGTCATAAAGGATCCACTTTTCGTCGCAGGTTATATTTCGATCAAGAAATGGGTCATTTGTGCTGCGCAAGATCAGCATAGAGCACAATTCAAAATTACAGTTTTTCTGATATTTGTGCCTGTGTGGAACCCACTTGTTAAATATTTAACTTTTCCAATTTGTTCAAGATGGTCCAAAATTGTAGAAATGCTAACATCTAATCCTTGTGCCATTTCTTGAACAGTTTGGTATGGGCTTTTTTTCCACTAATGCTCTCAGTTGGTCGTTTCCAACAACAGAAGGATGTCCTCTGCCCTCCTTATCTTTAAGACTCACATCTCCATTATGAAATGTTTGGAACCAACTCTGTACTGTACCTATGTTCCTTCGTCCCATGCTTGGTTGATATTGTGTGCTGTTTGTGATGTATTATGACCAAGTTTGAATTCACGCACAACTTTCCTTTTCCCAACATTGATTGTAAGGGTCTGAAATATTGGAAATAAGTTTTAGATAAAAACTACTAATTAATAGAATAAAAACTTTAGTTTTTCAATGGTATGAAGTCGTTAAAAGACAGGTTTATTATCCTTATAAATGACTAACATCTTGATATAAAAATCCACCATTATTTTTCAAACAGTCTTAATACATTTTATGGAAAACAAAGTTTGATAATGAACAGTAGAGTCATGGTAACAATTATAAACATCATTAATGTTTTTACCATTACAACAATTATAAACATTATTAATATTTTTACCACTACAATAATTGTAAACAATGTTAATGTTTTTAGCATTACAACAATTATAAGCATTATTAATGTTTTTACCATTACACAATTATAAACATCGTTAATATTTTTACCACTACAATAATTATAAACAATGTTAATGTTTTTACCACTACAATAATTATAAACAATGTTAATGTTTTTAGCATTACAACAATTATAAGCATTATTAATGTTTTTACCACTACAACAATTATAAACATCGTTAATGTTTTTACCACTACAATAATTATAAACATTATTAATGTTTTTACCACTACAACAATTATAAACATCGTTAATGTTTTTACCACTACAACAATTATAAACATCGTTAATGTTTTTACCACTACAATAATTATAAACATTATTAATGTTTTTACCACTACAACAATTATGAACAATGTTAATGTTTTTACCACTACAACAATTATAAACATCGTTAATGTTTTTACCACTACAACAATTATAAACATCGTTAATGTTTTTACCACTACAACAATTATAAACATCGTTAATGTTTTTACCACTACAACAATTATGAACAATGTTAATGTTTTTACCACTACAACAATTATAAACATCGTTAATGTTTTTACCATTACACAATTATAAACATCATTAATATTTTTATTACTACAATAATTATAAACAATGTTAATGTTTTTAGCATTACAACAATTATAAACATCGTTAATGTTTTTACCACTACAACAATTATGAACAATGTTAATGTTTTTACCACTACAACAATTATAAACATCATTAATATTTTTATTACTACAATAATTATAAACAATGTTAATGTTTTTAGCATTACAACAATTATAAACATCGTTAATGTTTTTACCACTACAACAATTATGAACATTATTAATGTTTTTACCACTACAACAATTATGAACAATGTTAATGTTTTTACCACTACAACAATTATAAACATCGTTAATGTTTTTACCACTACAACAATTATAAACATCGTTAATGTTTTTACCACTACAACAATTATAAACATCGTTAATGTTTTTACCACTACAACAATTATGAACATCGTTAATGTTTTTACCACTACAACAATTATAAACATCGTTAATGTTTTTACCACTACAACAATTATGAACAATGTTAATGTTTTTACCACTACAATAATTATAAACATCGTTAATGTTTTTACCACTACAACAATTATAAACATCATTAATATTTTTATTACTACAATAATTATAAACAATGTTAATGTTTTTAGCATTACAACAATTATAAACATCGTTAATGTTTTTACCACTACAACAATTATGAACAATGTTAATGTTTTTACCACTACAACAATTATGAACAATGTTAATGTTTTTACCACTACAACAATTATAAACATCATTAATATTTTTATTACTACAATAATTATAAACAATGTTAATGTTTTTAGCATTACAACAATTATAAACATCGTTAATGTTTTTACCACTACAACAATTATGAACATTATTAATGTTTTTACCACTACAACAATTATGAACAATGTTAATGTTTTTACCACTACAACAATTATAAACATCGTTAATGTTTTTACCACTACAACAATTATAAACATCGTTAATGTTTTTACCACTACAACAATTATAAACATCGTTAATGTTTTTACCACTACAACAATTATGAACAATGTTAATGTTTTTACCACTACAATAATTATAAACATCGTTAATGTTTTTACCACTACAACAATTATAAACATCATTAATGTTTTTATTACTACAATAATTATAAACAATGTTAATGTTTTTAGCATTACAACAATTATAAGCATTATTAATGTTTTTACCACTACAATAATTATAAACATCGTTAATGTTTTTACCATTACAACAATTATAAACATCGTTAATGTTTTCACCATTACAATAATTATAAACATCTTTAATGAACCCTTCGGAATTAGACGTTCCATTTTTATCACGTGTATAAAATATCATATTAAACAACTTGAAATATAAATACTAATAAAAAATGCAATAAATAATGTTAGGAAATCATAATATATACAACAAAAAGAGCTACTTAAATAGAGCCAGAGGGAACGAGTGTCAATTGATTCTTGGATATTCGTTCATAACATGTAGACTTTCTTTTACTAACAACTAGTGATTATTACGTCCATAAGTTAGAACTTTGTGAGCATATACAGAAGAGTTAAGTAGAGTCCAGTTCTGTTAGAAACTCTCATGTGTTTAAGGATCCTGTTGGTAAATGGTGAAACGTCTTGTCTATGTAGGTGGCGTTACAGGTACTACTGTGCGTTTATATACTACCATCGAACGTAAGAGTGATGTTGTAAGATGTTGTTAATTCTAAAATAATTACTGATGCAAAGTGATGAGTCGAAGACAGTAGGGATTTAGTCTGGAATTAGAAAGAGCTGAGTAGTTTGTTGAGGTAAGATTTAATCTGGGGGTATAAGAACCCGAGTAAAGTAACCCCAACATCCTGTTACTTCAAGAATTAGAAGAAGTAACGAAGTCAATCGTGTAATAAACATCCTTCGTGGTCGTGAATGGACTTATTTGTGATCTGTGTTCTCTGAGAAATCGAGAAGTCTAGTGTACGAGGTGTGATTAAAAAGGTCTATGACTTCACTGTTATTCCGAAGAATAATGTACATACATCAGTATTATATGCTACCCCCTTCAAAGTAATCTCCCCCAGCTGATACACACTTGTTCCAACATTCCTCCTGTTTTCGGAAGCAATGCTGGAAGTCTTCAGTTGTTATGTGACTAAGTTCTGCTTTCATATTGTTATGGATGGTTGGAATGGCATCAAATCTCTTTCCTTTCAACTTAATTTTGATTTTTTGGAACAGAAAAAAATCACACGGGGTAAGATCGGTAAGGGGGGGGGGGTATTACAAGAATATTTTTTTCTGCCAAAATATTCTTAAACAGACACAGCAGTGTGTGAACACGTGTTGTGTTTGAACAGATACAGTAGTGTGTGAACACGTGTTGTGTTTGAACAGACACAGCAGTGTGTGAACACGTGTTGTGTTTGAACAGACACAGCAGTGTGTGAACACGTGTTGTGTTTGAACAGACACAGCAATGTAAACATGAACACGTGTTGTGTTTGAACAGACACAGCAGTGTGTGAACACGTGTTGTGTTTGAACAGACACAGCAGTGTGTGAACACGTGTTGTGTTTGAACAGACACAGCAGTGTGTGAACACGTGTTGTGTTTGAACAGACACAGCAGTGTGTGAACACGTGTTGTGTTTGAACAGACACAGCAGTGTGTGAACACGTGTTGTGTTTGAACATACACAGCAGTGTGTGAACACGTGTTGTGTTTGAACAGACACAGCAGTGTGTGAACACGTGTTGTGTTTGAACAGACACAGCAGTGTGTGAACACGTGTTGTGTTTGAACAGACACAGCAGTGTGTGAACACGTGTTGTGTTTGAACAGACACAGCAGTGTGCGTGAACACGTGTTGTGTTTGAACAGACACAGCAGTGTGTGAACACGTGTTGTGTTTGAACAGACACAGCAGTGTGTGAACACGTGTTGTGTTTGAACAGACACAGCAGTGTGTGAACACGTGTTGTGTTTGAACAGATACAGCAGTGTGTGAACACGTGTTGTGTTTGAACAGACACAGCAGTGTGTGAAACACGTGTTGTGTTTGAACAGACACAGCAGTGTGTGAACACGTGTTGTGTTTGAACAGACACAGCAGTGTGTGAACACGTGTTGTGTTTGAACAGACACAGCAGTGTGTGAACACGTGTTGTGTTTGAACAGACACAGCAGTGTGTGAACACGTGTTGTGTTTGAACAGACACAGCAGTGTGTGAACACGTGTTGTGTTTTAACAGATACAGCAGTGTGTGAACACGTGTTGTGTTTGAACAGATACAGCAGTGTGTGAACACGTGTTGTGTTTGAACAGACACAGTAGTGTGTGAACACGTGTTGTGTTTGAACAGACACAGCAGTGTGTGAACACGTGTTGTGTTTGAACAGACACAGCAGTGTGTGAACACGTGTTGTGTTTGAACAGACACAGCAGTGTGTGAACACGTGTTGTGTTTGAACAGACACAGCAGTGTGTGAACACGTGTTGTGTTTGAACAGACACAGTAGTGTGTGAACACGCAAGTTGTGTTTGAACAGACACAGTAGTGTGTGAACACGTGTTGTGTTTGAACAGATACAGCAGTGTGTGAACACGTGTTGTGTTTGAACAGACACAGCAGTGTGTGAACACGTGTTGTGTTTGAACAGACACAGCAGTGTGTGAACACGTGTTGTGTTTGAACAGATACAGCAGTGTGTGAACACGTGTTGTGTTTGAACAGATACAGCAGTGTGTGAACACGTGTTGTGTTTGAACAGACACAGCAGTGTGTGAACACGTGTTGTGTTTGAACAGACACAGCAGTGTGTGAACACGTGTTGTGTTTGAACAGACACAGCAGTGTGTGAACACGTGTTGTGTTTGAACAGACACAGCAGTGTGTGAACACGTGTTGTGTTTGAACAGACACAGCAGTGTGTGAACACGTGTTGTGTTTGAACAGACACAGCAGTGCGTGAACACGTGTTGTGTTTGAACAGACACAGCAGTGTGTGAACACGTGTTGTGTTTGAACAGATACAGCAGTGTGTGAACACGTGTTGTGTTTGAACAGACACAGCAGTGTGTGAACACGTGTTGTGTTTGAACAGACACACAGCAGTGTGTGAACACGTGTTGTGTTTGAACAGACACAGCAGTGTGTGAACACGTGTTGTGTTTGAACAGACACAGTAGTGTGTGAACACGCGTTGTGTTTGAACAGACACAGCAGTGTGTGAACACGTGTTGTGTTTGAACAGACACAGCAGTGTGTGAACACGTGTTGTGTTTGAACAGACACAGCAGTGTGTGAACACGTGTTGTGTTTGAACAGACACAGCAGTGTGTGAACACGTGTTGGTTTGAACAGACACAGCAGTGTGTGAACACGTGTTGTGTTTGAACAGACACAGCAGTGTGTGAACACGTGTTGTGTTTGAACAGACACAGCAGTGTGTGAACACGTGTTGTGTTTGAACAGACACAGCAGTGTGTGAACACGTGTTGTGTTTGAACAGACACAGTAGTGTGTGAACACGTGTTGTGTTTGAACAGACACAGTAGTGTGTGAACACGTGTTGTGTTTGAACAGACACAGTAGTGTGTGAACACGTGTTGTGTTTGAACAGACACAGTAGTGTGTGAACACGTGTTGTGTTTGAACAGACACAGCAGTGTGTGAACACGTGTTGTGTTTGAACAGATACAGCAGTGTGTGAACACGTGTTGTGTTTGAACAGACACAGCAGTGTGTGAACACGTGTTGTGTTTGAACAGACACAGTAGTGTGTGAACACGTGTTGTGTTTGAACAGATACAGCAGTGTGTGAACACGTGTTGTGTTTGAACAGACACAGCAGTGTGTGAACACGTGTTGTGTTTGAACAGACACAGCAGTGTGTGAACACGTGTTGTCATGATGAAGAAACCAGTGACCATTCTCCCACAGCTCGCCTGTCATGATCCACATGAAATAATCTTAAACAGATACAGCAGTGTGTGAACACGTGTTGTCATGATGAAGAAACCAGTGACCATTCTCCCACAGCTCGCCTGACATGATCCACATGAAATAATCTTAAACAGATACAGCAGTGTGTGAACACGTGTTGTCATGATGAAGAAACCAGTGACCATTCTCCCACAGCTCGCCTGTCATGATCCACATGAAATATCCAGTTCATCAGAAATTTCACGGACAGTTAATCGTCTATCACTTCTTTCACCTTAGCAACCGTTTTATCAGTGGACGATATCGACGGTCGTCCAGCACGTGGGTCATCTTTGACCAATATCCTGCCATCTTAGAAGTGGTTTATCCACTGATAAACGTCATCTTTACTTAAGCAGTCATCACCAAAAGCAGTTATTAACATTCAGATGATTTCTGTTCCTTTTTTACCATTTTTCACACAAAACTTGATGTAAACATGTTGCTCTTCTTTACTGTCCATTTTTGTTACGACTGGGACAAGTGATACGTCTGTCTTTGAACACGTTTTACACAACACACGTATAAGGTCTGGAGAAATGGTTTGTTCGTTGGGTAAACCACTATTTGAACTTTGTACACACCTCAGTGAAACTCACTGCCTCTGTACTGGCACTTGCAACAGAAGAAAGTCTTAGAACCTTTTGATCAGACCTCGTATTGTTACTCTGGTTCCTTATTATTTGTTTAACAATAGGATGATCCGTATAATTAAAAAGCGTCCCACTCGTAATTGTTAGAACAGTTTGCGATGTATTGTAAATGGTTATATTCCTCCCACAAACAAATTGAAATTAACACATGTACTGTGAGATGTTTCACATGTACTGTGAGATGTTTCACATGTACTGTGAGATATTTCTTTTGAATTTAACAAATATACTCGTATTTTATGGAAAGGCGCCACTACTAGATATGTATTAATAATTATTTTGTACAGCAATGTATTTTGTTAAGATCGTAAGCGTAAACATTAATTTAATGTTAGTTTCACGTTTCAACTATGGTTTTAGTTACAGTTCAATCCGGATAAGTACATGTAATTAAATATGGATGTGAAGTCGGATCGTTTGTTTGTGTGTGTGTTTTATAAACGTCAAGCTCTCATGTCGAGGTTAGAACACTAAAGCTTACCTGTATACTGTGGCATAATACATATTCGACGCGTAACAAGTATGCAACGTACGAAACGTTGACTCCGATTTTATTGTCAATTTTTGCTATTAAAGTCTAATATTATCAGTTGGTCAAGGAAAGGAAGGGAAAAAAAACGAATTGTTATTAGTATGTTAAACCAAATATATTGAATGAGAGACGTAATTAGGTCAGTTATTTAAATATGGGTATCGAAAACTTGAAGTGTCAATTGGTTAAATGGAACTCGTACACATACGCTACAATATATAGTTCATAACTCAATTAACATTATTTTTCTCTTATAGCAATAAGGACTTTTGTAAAACTTTTTTAAAAACCGTTTAATAATAAAGCAACTAAAATGAGCATACCTGCTTTTCCTGGCGATTAAAACTGTGTAAAATATGATGATAAATATTTATTTAAACTGTATTTGTTGCAGACGGAACGGGCACGGCATGGCCAGGTGGTTAAAGCACTCGACTTGCAATCCGAGAGTCGCGGGTTCGTATCCCTGTCGCACCAAACGTGCTCGCCCATTTCAGCCGTGGGAGCGTTATAATGTGACGGTCAATCCTACTATTCGTTGGTAAAAGAGCAGCCCAAGAGTTGGCGGTGAGTGGTGATGACTAGCTGCCTTTCCTCTAGTCTTACACTGTTAAATTAGGCTAGCGTAGACAGCCCTCGTGTAGCTTTGCGCGAAATTCAAAACAAACTAAACCAAACCTTTTCTGTACTTCCTCTCCAGGTAATATACTCAAAATCTACAAACGTACATTAGACCCGTAATAGAATATGCATCACTGGATTAACATAGCACCCACACATTTACAGAATCTTCAACGAATACAAAATTCAGTTCTAACTTCGGCATATAAAATACCACGAAGCACTTCATCCACATTTATGCACAAATATGCAAACATAGACACAATATCTGTAAGACTCTTGCATAATTCTCTAAAATATTTCAATAAGAATTGGCATAAGAATAACTTAATGTGTGATCTCGACAGATACCACGTACATGATGTAAATAGTCCTAAGTACCTCTCCCCTTTTAACATGTATTTAACAAATGTTACTCAAGCTGGCCTCCTTGCACTAGACAATTAATTTCTTTTAATTTATTTATTTATTATTTTTATTTTATTTTATTTTTATTATTTTTAATTTTTTATTACTATTATTGTTACTACAAGTAGTAGTAGCATTTATCTATGGAGAAAAACAAGGAGAAAAATTACGAAAAAAACAAACATTATTGTGAAAAATACAAAAAAAAACAACAACTTGTGCGTCCATGCATGGACTGTGCCCTGAAATGGGCCTGAGTACGATATTATACTTTTGCTCAGGTCCTAAGCTTAAAAAAAAAAAATCCTTACGTCAGACGCTATCAACGTTCGGGAGGGAGGAAGAGGTCTGATGTATCTGACCCTCCTGGGTATTTAACATCGATACCCAAATACCCACACGGTGAAACTCAACTCTATACTTCTGGCTTCGACAAAATGTCGCTTATATCACAGATGTGTATAGCACATCTACATTAAAGTGCAATAAAGTTTTTGATTTTACAAAGACCTTCCACCATAACTCTTCTCGACATTTAGTACAATGAGGACTGGTTTACAGACCAATCTTTGGCATAATCAAGAAATTATGAAAAATTGGATAAATATATTTTTAAAATACAAAAATATATTCGTGTTATAATGATTTTAAGTTTTTTGTTTTGTTTTTGAATTTCATGTAGCAAAGCTGCATGAGGGCTATCTGCGCTAGCCGTCCCTAATTTAGCAGTGTAAGACTAGAGGGAAGGCAGTTAGTCATCACCACCTACCGCCAACTCTTGGGCTACTCTTTTAGCAACGAATAGTGGGATTGACCGTGGATTTATAACGCCCCCACGGTTGAAAGGGTGAGCATGTTTGGTGCGACGGGGATTCGAACCCGTGACCCTCGGATTACGAGTCGAGTGTCTTAACCCACCTGGCCATGTTGGGCCTAATGATTTTAAGAGAAAATAAATTTCGCTTTTATTTGCATCACACATAAAATAATTTTTTAAACATTTCAAGGTATTAGAACATCTAATTTACCACCATGCACTTCCTATTAAATATTCGAAGCACAACAAAATAATTTTATGAAAACTCGGTGGTGTTCTAGTAACGATCGTTTTAGGTTTGGCTTTCTTAACTATGCACATGCTCGAGTGGAAATGACGTCGCTTTGATATGGACATAGAATCAAGTCCTGGTTGATGTCACATCTTTCATTGTTCTTCAAACCTGAAGGTCGTTTTACCTGATTGTGTGACATTTGGAACCGCGCTTAAGGTTGAGTTGTTGCGCACGTGTTGCCAGCACGAGAATACTGGAGTAACGAGAACAAACCTTAGTTAGGGTTTGTGTTTGCTTATAGCAAAGCCACATCGGGCTATCCGCTGAGCCCACCGAGGGGAATTGAACCCCTAATTTTAGCGTTGTAAATCCGTAGACATACCGCTGTACTAGCGGGGAGCACCTTAGTTAGGGCTGAAAATTATTATTCCTATCTTACTTTTCAAAGTTTTTTGTTGTTGATTTTTGACAGTGAACATATAATGACATTATAGAAACTTGGAAATCTCTATTAATAAGGGAGGGCAAAACATGTATATCGGGATTTAGGTTTTTAGAGTGTAAATCAACATACTAAAATAGCACGTATTATGTTAGCTTAAAGACAAGCACGAATTTACGGTTTTAGTAAAAATTACTTAAAATATTTAGTTGAGTTACGATGTTAAGTTTACGTCACAATTCGTGCAATTTTTGTGAAATGTAACAGGGGACAAATTCCCCTTTCTGTGGATTCCCATGGTTCTTAGAGTGACAGAGGTGCCAAGAAAAAAATTTGTTCGAAGAACATGAGAAAAGGAAAAAATAATTTAAAAATGAAAATTTATTCAGTTAAAGTTGAACGAGAAAAAACAAATTATTAGTTAAGAATTGTTGTCTTTTTATTTCTCCGTATTTAATAGAATATTAAATCTATGCCAGTACCTGAAACTATCTGAATATTTGTATTGCGTAAGTGAGACAGGTGCATTCTCATATTTCTGCAATATTAGTTTCATTAACAGTATTGGTTGAAATGCTCAACATATATATAGTTATATGATTTGGTCTGGTTTGTTTTGAATTTCGCCCAAAGCTACACGAAGGCTATCTGTGCTTACCGTCCCTAATTTAGCAGTGTAAGACTAGGGAGAGGGGCAGCCAGCTGGTCATCACCACCCATCGCCAACTCTTTGGCTACTCTTTTACCATATAATAGTGGGATTGACCGCACATAATAACTCCCCTACAGTTCAAAGGGCGAGCATGTTTGGTGTGACAGGGATTCCAACCCGCAACCCTCGGATCATGAATCGAGCGTCCTAACCTCCTGGCCATGCTGGGCTATTTATATGATAAAACAGTGGATTATAATTCTTATGAGTACAAATGGAAGTATAGTATATTTTGTAGTTTTGATTATACGAACACATCATCATCACCAGATGGCGTGTTACTTAAGAAGGTAGCTTGCTCTGATGTATCCGAGAAGCTGTTATCATGAATAACATTTGAAGACTAAATAATGTTTTTGTTAATTATTAATTTCTGAATACTGAACGCCCAGAGAGATCCTGAAGTTGATAACTAACTTCTGTATATGATGAATTCTTATGGCAAAAGTTAATATTTTATGATTTTCTTTTATTATCCTGATATAAAATGTTCTTAAAATTTAAAAGTTTGGTAGCAGCTATCCCATTGCGAATCTGACATCCAGTTCTAGCTGGATCAGCTATCGGTAAACACGCTTAACTTATAATTGTATCTTATGCCGAAAACCAAATGCCTGATTTCGTTTTCGTCTGAGAGTTTCACGTAGGCACGCATGCTCAAAACAAAGACTACGCCATGCGAGTCTCACGTGCATTACTGTGTACAGTTTACAGAGGTTAGCAACTGCTACATAAGTCAGTTGGAATCGAAATAACGTGTAAAATGGCTCACGAAGCTCAAGGAGAAAATATGGGATACATCTTTGTTGGTGTGAATGTCTTAGACAATTACGTACAATGTAGCTTGTTTGTTTAAGGAAAGAGAGATAAAGGAACATGCAAGTATGTTGTATAGGTCTTCTTACTCAAAACTAACCACATGTCGAATTAAATAGTTATTTTGTTTTGTTTTTTGTTTTTGAATTTCGCACAAAGCTACTCGAGGGCTATCTGTGCAAGCCGTCCCTAATTTAGCAGTGTAAGACTAGAGGGAAGGCAGCTAGTCATCACCACCCACCGCCAACCTTTGGGCTACTCTTTTACCAACGAATAGTGGGATTGACCGTCACATTATAACGCCTCCACGGCTGAAAGGGCAAGCATGTTTGGTACGACGGGGATTCGGACTTGGAACCCTCAGATTACGAGTCGCACGCCTTAACGCGCTTGGCCGTGCCGGGCCCTTTAAATAGTTATTATCAAATGAAATGTAGCATTAAATATGTCACTGTAATCCAGAGTGTCCATTGAATCCGATACTGCTGGATGTTGTGGACAGGTTAAGTCCATAAGCGACATTCGCGGTCGTGATCTTTGGTGCCTTGAGTGTCGAAAGTGCTGTAAGGAGTATTTGATAGGACACGCCCTGTACTGCGCTGCATAGTGTTTGTTTTGAATGTATTGGTCAAAAATCCCACTCGTGCTTACCATCCATCAGATGATCAGAACATAATACAGTCTGATTCCACACCTAAGCGTCGTTCATTTCGGTCTACAACCACAGAAATGTATCAGTAAAGAGCAAATCTAACCTTTGGTAGCACTCGTGTCTTCTTACATTAAACCAAGCGTGTTAAGGCGTGCGACTCGTAATCTGAGGGTCGCGGGTTCGCATCCCGGTCGCGCCAAATATGATCGCCCTCCCAGCCGTGGGGGCCTTATAATGTGACGGTCAATCCCACTATTCGTTGGTAAAAGAGTAGCCCAAAAGTTGGCGGTGGGTGGTGATGACTAGCTGGCTTCCCTCACTGCTAAATTAGGGACGGCGAGTGCAGATAGCTCTCGAGTAGCTTTGTGCGAAATTCCCAAACAAACAAACGATCTTACATTAAAATCGAACAGGACAAAAAAAAAGAGAGACCGTATTTAACAAAGTTACACTGACTGTTTAATTTTCATCTGGTTCATACATAACGTCTTGAATGTTTTGTGAAGAGTTCAGATGCCCGATGTCATTGGTATCAGTTTTGATTATTTCGACATAAAGGTCATACGCATGGTGTCGTATGATCAACTGGACTGACACCTGACCATTAGCCCTTTCAGCCGTGAGGGCGTTATAATGTGACGGTCAATCCCACTATTCGTTGGTAAAAGAGTAGCCCAAGAGTTGGCGGTGGGTGGTGATGACTAGCTGCCTTTCCTCTAGCCTTACACTACTAAATTAGGGACGGCTAGCCCAGATAGCCCTCGAGTAGCTTTGTGCGAAATTAAAAAAAACAACAACTTTGTTTGCGCATGCCTGATAGTACCTGATCACGTAATACACAGTCGGTAATAAGTTTAGATTTAGAGCACATATTGAGAGGTGGCAGAACTATAACAAACATACCAGCTGGTCATTCACCTGTTCCGTGAAGGAAGTGTTCTTTAAAATCCACCTCAAAGTCTAATGAATTCAGTACAAAACAAACCAGTAAATATCGCCATCCAATTTCCATGACCTATTTCTAGTTGGAGAAACTTTTCACAGAAATTTTCACTTGAAACACGTTTTATCTTGTTATTTTTATCTAAAAATAACTGTTATGGTGATGGAAAGTCTCGATTTTAGCTGTTGTGTTTCACTGTCACGATTTTCCCAGGTTTTAATATAGCAAGGAAAACAAGTTAGCTTTCCAGTTTTTCCTTTGCGTGTTCTTTGTTGTGGTTAAGCGCAAATCTGCACGGAACGCTATCCGTTGTATGCCTATCGCGGGTATCGAAGCCCGGTTATTAACGTTATAAACCTTCAAACTTGCTGTTGAACCACTAAAACGGTGTTTGGAATTTACGTTAATGGTACCTGAGCATTTATTTCTGAAAGTATCATGCGTTTTAACAATACATGCTTGTGAAGACATTGAATGTCTTCCAGAGAGCATTCACTTTCCATTATGCTTGTGTCAGTGACTGATAATGGTACCAGACAAATATCAGTGAACTGATCCGAACTATAAAACCAGTTCCAAGTAAATAGCATGAAATAATCTGTGAACGGAGTCAGGCTACATAACAGATTCCAAGTAAATAACATGAAATAATCTGTGAACGGAGCCAGACTACATAACAGATTCCAAGTAAATAACATAAGATAATCTGTGAACAGAGTCAGGCTACAAAAACGAATTTCTCTGTTACAATGAAAGCTTCCAAGTACATCTGAAATTGAAACTGGTATCAAAATTATTTACTCTGTTCCAAACGGTCAATATGAACAATTGTAAAGATTATTGTGCCTAAAACTAAAACGTGGCCAAAAACTTCTAAATCCGCGTGCTTCTGAACGAATATGGGTCAGTTCTAAAACTAATTTTGTATCTGATGTCACAGGATATATTAAGAAACTGAATGTTCCTATTTGGAAGAGGAACTCCAGTGGATTTCCTCTCCCTCCCCCCCGTCTTCACCTCCTAACAATCCTGTGTAGATGGATAAGCAACTCGAGAAAGGATTTGAGTTTGGCAACCATTTCCATGTTACGATCCTAACGCCACGAATTGCGATTTAGATGAACTAAGAAGTCGTTAACAAAATTCGTGAAATTGACACAATGTGAAAGCAACGTTTAGTACTCCGCGTAGCACTTTTTGTTTATGTTGTTTCTGTATAGGACGAAGGACTCGGGTGTTACGGCCCAAAATTTAGTGGAAGAAATGGCTCATGCCCATTGTCACTTATATGATTGCTGAGTGAACCCATAGTTGTTTGTATCTTTTCTGGTTAACCTGCCTACTAGTCTGACAAATTTAACGTTTTTAAAACGCGATTATTATTATATAGATTCATATATTCACTACAGTTTAAACTTGTTTCACTTGCTACACTTTATCCACTTGTCCCCCTCTGGGACACTGGTAAGTCCTCAGATTTACAACGTTAAAATCAGGGGTTCGATTTCCCTCGGTGGACACAGCGGATAGCTTGTTGTGGCTTTGCTATACGAAAACACACCCACTTGTTATCCACTTATCTTGATTTGGCGACACCTCTGCTGTCACGTGCAATATAATTTTTGTATAGTTTTTTTTTTAAATAATATATTCTTCGTTTGATGAAAATCTCCTAACACTCCTAGCAACTTGTTGTGACTAGCATAGTTTAATTTACATATTGGTTCACTACACGTTAAAATGAAGTAACTGCTCTTTTATATAAACTTTAAAATAAAAAGGAAAGAACTTGTTTGTTTTGAATTTCGCGTAAAGCCTCGCGAGAGCTATCTGCGGTAGCCGTCCATAATTTACTAGTATTGGAAAGCTAACCACCATCCATCGCCAACTCATAAGTAACACCCCCACGGTTGAAAGGGCGAGCATGTTTGATGTGATGGAGAGTCATGAAAACGAGCCCTGCATGACCAGGCACTCGACTCGCAATCTGAGGGTCGCGGGTTCGAATCCCCGTCACATCAAACATGCTCGTCCTTTCAGCCTTGGGGGAGTTACTTACGTGACGATCAATCTCACTATTCGTTGGTTAAAGAGTAGCCCAAGAGTTGGCGGTGGGTGGTGATGACAAGCTGCCTTCCCTCTAGTCTTACACTGCTAAACTGGGGCGGCTAACGTAGATAGCCCTCGTGTAGCTTTGCGCGAAATTCAAAACTAAACCAAACCACTTTATGAAAATAGATTACAATATCTTTCTGGTACTTCAAGTTGAAGTGTGTATCGTTAAATAAAAAAAAAACAACAACGTTTGTTTCACGACATTTGTGGACATGTTTGGCTGTCTCATCGCATATTAATTTTCTTAGGCAGTAATTGGTTATCGTATGTTAATGTCAATCTTTTAGCTTTATTTCAGTCGTCTTGTTTCCGTTGTCTACCGTCTTTATCAGCTTTCTTCCTGCTCTAAGAATGAGGTCATCCTGAAAGTCCAATGGTTTCACTCTATACATAATTAATAATAACTATAACGATAGGAGGCAGCAGGTGGTGATGTTCCACTTTCTTTTCCGGGAGTACATGATCTTTTGAGATCAAACTACCATATAGGACGCACATGCTCTGCGCAAGCGGTTGCGATTGGTGATTTCAATAGTACGTGTACGTTACACGGGGAGTAACTTATGTAGTGCAATTAGAACTAATTCTATTGTTAATAAAGAGCATCACAAAACTTGTCAGCTCATGAAATATGTGTCAATTGCACTAGATATGCAATAAGATTTAAAAATGGATGTTAAAATAAATAAAATTAGAGCTGGGGTGTTAAATGTGCAGTAAGATTATAACTGAATTATCATATTTACTAACAATTTTTTAAAACAAATATTCACCTGATCAATCGTGCATTGCTCAGAAACCGACAAACAGACGGAAACATTCTCAACTTTTAAAGTTCCAATCTGTATCGAAATGTAATAAACATGATGATTGTGAAATAATAAAGACATAAATACTCCCTAGACTTATTTCAATTAGAATCATGAATAAACCCACAAAAAAGTAAAAGATAGTTTTAAAGTGTCCATCTCCACTGTGACTCAGCAGTAAGTCAGAGGGCTTACTAAAAAAAATCGGGCTTCAGTATATGCGATGGGCAGGACACAAATAGTTCATTTTATAGTTCTTGTATTTACAAACAAACAAATAGTTACACACTGATTTCAATATTTGAGAACATTGTACGTCATCTGGAACCTGTCAGATATTTCTACAATCATTCAATGTTTTTGTCAAGGGTGTCTTGCCACATCAGTAGAATGGAAATTTGAATAAAACCGATTATGTTTTGTTTTTACCGAGAAATACATTATGAAATATACAAGGCCGAATTAAGAATGTTATTGGCCTTAGGCTTTTCAACTTATAGCAGCCTCATTGAGACAGAACCCCTACGTGCAATACATTTATATTCATAATTTCAGACCGATAAGCCCATACCTTAATCTGGGGTTGGTGTTATATTATTTTCACCCTAATTATATTTTATAAACTTTAATATTGGCAGTTCAACATCAAAAGTAGTTCGCAAAGAGGTTGAATCATTTTATTAGAACACGAGTTTCTCAGCATAATAAAATATTCTGTCTATTTATCAGATAGAGTTAGGTCATTAGTATATCTTCATCATACTATAATGACGCGCTTGCTTGAATGATACTGGAAAAACCTTTTTTATTACGCGATGTACAACACTCAACTTTGTGAAATGTTTAACCTGTGTACCTGAAGATATGCAATAGGGTTCACGAGTTTAGCGTTTCGCCTCCCACGGAGAACTTCGTATTATTCAATTTTTAAGGTACAGAAATGACGTCAAGAATACATCACACGCCAACCTAATGCACTGGCGCCATTTATATAAATATAATAGTACTGTCTGTTGTATGTCCAAGTAAATACTTCGCAGGGTGTGGATGGATTTTCACCAAAATTGGTATGGAAATTCATTAGGTTCATGAAGAAATACACACAAATTTTGCATTTTGCAGGTTTAACGAGTATTTTTTGCGAGGTCAATATACAATTACTTTATTTCTATTGATAGATCTTCATTAAATGTAGCATGAAGATGTGTTGAGTCCATGAGGATATACATTCAAATTTACGGTTTCTCTTTTTATGTTTTGCTATTTTTATGGGTGTTTTTTTTTAATTATATATATATATAAAGGAAACAACTTTTCATGTACAAAGATAACCTTTCATTAATCATAAATTTTCATAAATTCCACCCAAAGTATAGATACTCCAGGTAGTGATTATAAACGCCAGCAAGCAAGCTATAGATCTGCCCTTGAACTTTTCTTCGTACTTTGTTGTTATTCTTTCAACAACCCCCTCTCCCATCTGACGAACCGCTTCCCTTACCACAATATTTTACTTTGATATTTCATCAAGTCATCTTGTTTAAGAAGAACCACTTCTCTTACCAAAATATTTTACTGTTTTTCACATGTTTATAATGTACGTAGTGATTATTACGTCTTGGTGTACGTAATGAGTTAGCGTAGTGTGAAGTTTCTCAGAAAGTGAAAAAAATATTAATCGTAGTTCATTTAATTACGTACAGCGAACCACCGTCTTCTGCCCAGTATGAAAACACCAACCAATTAGAAACTGTTCAGATTGTAATATTGTTGACGATTCAGAAGTAGGAGAATGATTTTCTATTCTTATGAAAGTAATTCAGAACAAGACAACGTAATAAACAAAACGTTTAAGCTGGCTGATGAAAGTAGATCTCTGTGAGAAGGACTTTAACATGCAAGTCATACTTATGTGTGACTTTAATTGAATCGCAACTTCTATTGGTTAAGGTCAGAGAGGTCACATATAATTATTTTCTCAGCGGGAGGTTGAGTTTTGTTTATAAATCTGAATATAATTCAGTTGTAGGCTCTCACTAACTGCAACTTGATGTGGCTGACGAAGTGTTTAAGCTTGAATGAGCCTAGAGGCATGGTGCTAAGTGTGGAAGTAGCTTATTCAAGTAGTGAGCACTTACAACTAACTGTACTGGTTAAATACGATAAATGTAGCCAAGAGATTAGGTACAACCAGGCCTAATACCGACCACAAAACGCACGTTGAGAAAACCGGTTCTTTCACGTTAACTTCGTCTTCCTTAAGTAAACGAAAGGTCAAAAGTTTCATCTATTTTAACTTCTTTTGAAACAATCACTAATTCGTTTTTCACATTTAGTTTCTGTATACCGGTAAAACAACCTCATACGCATGTATTAGCTTGTGGATAAAGATGTCCTATTAGTTTGGCTTTTCTGGGTTTTTTTGGCAGATATTCGAATGTTTGTCTCATTTATATTCCGTTCGTCATGTTCGAATCACGAAAAATATTATATTACGTATTATTCGTTAATAAAGAGTAGCCCAAGAGTTAGCTGTGGGTGGCGATGACTAGCTGCCTTCCCTCTAGTCTTACACTGCTAAATTAGAGACGGCTAGCGCAGATAGCCCTCGAGTAGCTTTGCGCGAAATTCAAAACAAAGAAACAAACTGCGTTAATAATAAAAGATATTTTGATAATTTTCACTTAAATTCAGGTTTTGTTCCTATTTGTAGCAATAATCCCTGAAATACTCTACTGGAACCCTACAGTGCTGCAATTCTTTATTCTAAATTGATAAATAATTACAAGTTTACTCACACACGTTTGTTTGTTTTCTGAAACTCGTCTCTGATGGGAGGTCCATTTTGAATCAAACTGGTTGTGTAACACAGAGTCATTTTGTTTCAGAATATAACGTAGATACGCGAACTGATAATACATTTTATGTACAAACTACACTATGAATTGTAACTCCGATCAGTGAATAATAATTGATTCTTTTGTTCAACTTACTGTTTAACTTCTTTTTTTGTCTCTCTCTCGACGTGTATAATAAACAGGACATTTGTTTCCGTGATTGATTATGTGTCTGAAATGTTCTTAAACTGTAAACTATGAGGACTTGTTTTTTGCGGAAGAATTCGTCATTTAACAAATTTGCTAAGACTAATTTTCAGGACAAGTACGCCCCAAAATACAAGGATTTGTTTGACTTATGAACAACAGATTTGCTCATTTTTTCGTTATTGAAGCATTAATTCAAGTTAACATTGGTTGAAATCTCCCAGAATGGAATATATTAGGTTTTCAAATTTAGTATAAATAAACTTCTTGTGCAACAGTTAAACAAAAAAAAAAGGTCGATCATAAACTGGTTTCTGTTTCGTCTGCATACTAGAGTGGAATTTTTTAAAATGTAGGCAAAGAAGTTAAAAAAAAATATCACTCACTCTTGTTTCACGCGCTCAAAAGTAGAAGTCGGAAAATCGAACTGAAACGGACAAATAGTTAAGGATGTCGAATCAATCAGTTCCTCCCTTTTTAAAAAAATATTGATAGATTTGTTTTGAATTGTCACACAAAGCTACACGAGGGCTATCTGCGCTAACCGTCCCTAATTTAACAGTGTAAGACTAGAGGGAAGGCAGCTAGTCATCACCACCTACCGCCAACTCTTGGGCTACTCTTTTACCAACGAAAAGTGTCATCGAACATCACATTATAATGCTCCCCCGGCTGAAAGGGCGAGCATGTTTGGTGCGACCGGGATTCGAACCCGTGACCCTAAAATTATGAGTCGAACGCCTTAACCCACCAGACCATGCCGGGGCCCTAAATATTAATAGAAATAAATTAAAACTGCCAAATTGACCACCAAATATTTACAACTTCTCTCGTAACCATTAAACAGGAAGTAACCTGAACACGTGCTTGCGGCATTCTGTTTTTTTGGGTAATAAACAAAGAAACTTTCACTTTGATTGATATCGTGAGAATACTTTCACTCGCTTTCAGTTTTATTACATTTTTTATGCATTTTATATTTAAGAGTAATCTAGATTATATCATATTTAACTTAAAACGTTTCTTGTTTAAGAGCTTTGGTTTTGCTGAATGACATCACATAAAGAAGTGTGTTTTCAAGTATTTCTTTTTAAATTAGTAAAGTGAACATTTGTGATTTATGAGCACCTGTGGCTTCGAATGTAGATCAAACTTGTATATTAAGGCGTCATGTTATTCTTGTTTCGGAATTATCAAGTTAACTATGTTAAGAATGACATATCAGCACATCCAGATTTTACGCCCTAAGTATGAAACAAGCTTGTGGATAAAGACCCCCTGTTTGTTTCGCTTTTCTGTTTATTTGTTTGCTGTTGGTTTTTTTTTCGTTATCGTGTTAACTGTACGAATATTAGTTATGAGTATATCTAGGTTCTTAACGCCCCCGGCATGGTCAGGTGGTTAAGGAAAGCTATCCGAGGATCGTGGGTTCGAATCCCCGTCACACCAAACATGCTCGCCCTTTCAGCCGTGGGAACGTTATAATGTGACGGTCAATCCATTATTCAATGGTAAAAGAGTAGCCCAAGATTTGTCGATGGGTGTTGATGACTAACTGCCTTCTCTCTAGGCTTACACTACAAAATTATGGACGGCTAGCACAGATAGTCCTCGTGTAGCTTTGCGCGAAATTCAAAAACAAACTTAACTCCTTCAATACGAAATAATGTTGTGTTTATGAAAGTTTCATTAGAGTTTCGGTTTCCTACATTTTTTTGTTTTCGAAATATCTGTGTTAAGAATGATTTATGAGCTAATTTACGGTGTTAAAACCCTAGATATAAAAAAACACTTACGTATATCAAGGTATCCTGTTTTTTAGGGGGTTTATAACGATAACAATGATTTATGGAGTACGTTAAAGACGTTACACACCCCAAATATGAAATAAACTTTTCTAATAGCGTGTCTTATTACTTTAGTTGGCCCGGTATGGCCAAGCGCGTAAGGCGTGCGACTCGTAATCCGAGGGTCGCGGGTTCGCGCCCGCGTCGCGCCAAACATGCTCGCCCTCCCAGCCGTGGGTGCGTTATAATGTGACGGTCAATCCCACTATTCGTTGGTAAAAGAGCAGCCCAAGAGTTGGCGGTGGGTGGTGATGACTAGCTGCCTTCCCTCTAGTCTTACACTGCTAAATTAGGGACGGCTAGCACAGATAGCCCTCGAGTAGTTTGTGCGAAATTCCAAAACAAACAAAATTACTTTAGTTTTGGAGTTACAACGTTAACTGTGTTAAGGAATCAATCAAAGTTTCAAAATGTTTATACACACAAAATCAACTCAAACTAGTTTTAAATAAATCTCTCTGGATCGTTCTGTTCTAGTTTATCAGAACTCTGTCCTCAAACTGAACGAGGCTACATTGAGTCGACAATGGGATTGTTGTTTGCTCGTGTAAAAGAAAGCAAAAGAACATACATTGAGAACCAATGAAGGTTTCTACCTTAAGCAAATTAAATTTTAAACTAAAACTAGTCTTCAATTCCACTCGTTTGTTTAACCGTTTGAACTATCTTTTATTCAGGTCAATCTTCTGAAATTATTTTTATGAATACCAACTTGATGTTAGGCCTAAGCAAAGAAAACAAATCTTATTCAAAAGAGTCATTGTGACTTAAATGAACTGTAGTTAGAACGAGCTTTAACCATGTTATTTGTAATGTTCTTCTTATATTATTATAATGGAAGCAGCTCTTTTGATGTTTGACACAGTTCTAGAAGGTTCCAACTCTCGAAACTGTACAAATTATGTTTATAAATAAACCGAGATGGATAATACACAATTTCCATGTGCTAATCAAGCCAGCTATGACCTGGTAGTTAGAGAACTTGACTCGCAATATGTAGGTCACGAGTTCGAGTCCCGTTATCAGACATCTTAGTTCTTTCAAATGTAGGTCATTATAATGTTACATGGCCAATCCCACTATTCAGTGGTAACAGTAACTCAAGAGTTGGTAGATGGCGGTATTAACTATCCTACTTCCCTCTAGCGTCTCACTGCTAAATTAAGGAAAGCTAACACAAATAGCCCTAGAGTGGCTTTGGGCAAAATTTAAAAGAAACCAAACGACCACGTCCATGTCAGGAAACGTGGAAAGTGAGTAATTCTGATAGACTTCATTATCCAGCATTTAGCTTACCCTAAATGGAAACTTCGAAATATTAATATATTAACAAACAAATAAAAAAGCCTATTTCAGAAATAAAACATAATAAGATATATCCCAAGGTTTGAATTTACAGTAATGTTGAACTCGAGCCAGATTTCAAAAGAAGACTGGTGATTATGTTTATTAAAAAGTTCTTTTCTTTTCCACCAATGGTAAAATCGAACTTGATTTAAATATCTTGTTATTTAATTTTCTAGGAATTAAAGAATTTTATGAAACATTAACCCTCACCACCACTCGTTCATATAATGAACTATTCTATAATGAGTATACTTTATATACTCTCTGAAATACAGAGGAGAGAGATCCGAGTACCACACCCTATATGTCCTTCTTCGAGGTGAGGGGGAGACAACCGATCCACAAGACAAAGGGAATTAGGAAGATAAGGGTCGCGGGTTTAAATCCCGGTTGCACCAAACATGCTCGCCCTTTCAGGTGTGGGGGCATTATAATGTTACGGTCAATCTCACTATTCGTTGGTAAAAAAGTAGTTCAAGAGTTGGCGGTGGGTGGTGATAACTAGCTACCTTACCTCTAGTCTTACACTGTTAAATTAGGGACGGCTAGCGCAGATAGCCCTCGTGTAGCTTTGCGCGAAATTCCAAAAAACAAACAAGCTACTATTTGAGATGGAACTGGAGATGGTTGTAATACCGTTTCGCAATGTAATGACGGTAGTCTTAAAATTAGTTGTTTTTTTGTTTTTACCTTCACATAAACAAAACAAAAGTCGAACTGATTCCACAACGATATTTAGAAAAAATAAAGTTAAGGTTTGAACGAGTGATATCTAATAACACGCAGATTTGATCATGAATATAAATACCAAAAGAAAGTAAAACTATACAAGATTTCATGTATTTCATAAAATAAAAAATGTATACATGTTATAGGTACACTTATGAACATAGCACGTCCCACTTATTACTTCTATAGATGGCGCTATGTAACCATTAAATAGAACAAGAGCCCGATGATACTGTGAAAAACAGAAGGGAAAGGACAGGTGTTTTGAAAATAACTGTGTTACTGTTGCAAACTGTATACCACTCGTTACAGACGTGTTGGGTGAGCTTTACACGGGACTTTGTAATGACTGGAATGCTCACAAAACTATTCTTTCTCACTTGGATATCACATAATACTGAGTGAACATGTCTTGAAAACATTTAGTTATGAAACTTGTTGGCAAAAGATCGAAAGGTTATTATATATACAAGTACGTGTTGTTGTTTTCTTTTTTGGGGGGATAGGGGCTCGATATTAGTTACGTAAAATGCCCGAAAACAAACTGGTAACGCATTATATAATTCTAAACTTTGTAAAAAGTTAAGCTGATTTAATATAACTGTTTTTTATTCGATTTTTTCCGTTTGTTTTAAAGCGATGGAATAATTTGATTACTTTAGGCTAATCGTTATTTAAGTTTCATCTTTGTCTTCCAGAGCAAGCAGAGATGATAGATACCCAGACTTCGGAAAAACGATCCATCGAGGAGAGCACCATCCGTGGCTGGCATTTTATTTGACTTATTAGGTAAGAGCGTTATGTAATAGTATAAATTAATGACACAAATAAGGCATAAGCTGAATATATTTATGCAAAAACTATATTTTCTAATACATTAAGTTTCGCACTTAGCACTAAACTTAACGCACAGCTATAGGTCTGAAAAAAAACTTATAACACTAAAAATCGAGCTTCGATACCTATATTTGATATTGACGTTGAGAATTTTCTTTCAAACGCCACATTCGTGACATAAAATGTTCAAAATAATTGTCACAAGAATTTGTTATTAAATTGGTTTTGGTTTGGTTTGTTTTGGAATTTCTGGCAAAGCTACGCGAGCTATCTATGCTAGCCGTCCCTAACTTAGTAGTGTAAGAGTAAAGTAAAAGCAGCTAGTCATCACCACTCACCGCTAACTCTTGAGCTACTCTTTTACCAACGAATAGTGGGATTGATCGACACATTATAACGTCCCACGGTTGAAAAAAATAGATGAATTATCATCAATCGAGAAACAGCTAATGTCTGCATGAATAATTAATTACTGACACATGGCCATGGTGGGTTAAGGCGTTCGACTCGTAATCTAGGGGTCGCGGGTTCGAATCCACGTCCCACCAAACATGCTCGCCCTTTCAGCTGTGGGAGCGTTATGATGTGATGGTCAATACCACTATTCGTTGGTAAAAGAGTAGCCCAAGAGGTAGCGGTGAGCGGTGGTGACTAGCTGCCTTCCTCTAGTCTTACACTGCTAAATTAGGGACGGTTAGCGCAGTTAGCTCTCGTGTAGCTTTGCGCGAAATTGAAAAAATTAAACCAGCCACCTGTAGGATTGTTTGTTAGTTTAACTTCACACATCTCCTTTTCCGTGTATACAATTAAATTGTCATTGTAGGTTTTACACGGAAATGCCAAAACATAATTGTGCATTCAGCCCATGTTCATTACATATATCGTGAATTGAAGCGACTTCTCTTTCAGAACTATTATGTTTACTGCTCGCCTATATTATTTGAACTAAGTAGACGTACCTTGGGCTACAAACCTGTCTTCTGACGTTTGTTTATGTTGAAATATCCACAAGGAATTTTATAAAATCAACCGTTAAACAGACTGAACTGTAATTCGTCTGCTTTAAGGTTTTCTCTCGGTTTTTAATCGATGGTCTGTCAAGTTACTCAGTATCAGTACTCTGT
>NC_134835.1:26757434-26806093 GCF_004210375.1 Tachypleus tridentatus
ACTAGTTAATAAACTGTGTGGTCTGATTAGCCCTACTTCCGACATAAACTCTCTGCTACTTGTTAATAAATTGTATGGTGTGACTACTCTGCTACTTCACATAAACTCTGCTGCTACTAGTTAATAGGCTGTGTGGTCTGACTAAGTCTGCTACTTCCTATAAACTCTCTGCTACTAGTTAATAAACTGTCTGTATTGGTCTGACTAGTGCTGCTACTTCACATAAACTCTCTGCTACTAGTTAATATAGAATTGTATGGTGTGACTGACTACTCTGCTACTAGTTAATAAACTGTGTGTCTGACTGTGACTTCTCTGCTGCTACTTTAATAAACTGTGTGGGATGCTGACTAGTCTGCTACTTCTTCCCTATAAACTCTCTGCTACTAGTTAATAAACTGTGTGGTCTGACTAGTACTACTTTCTACTTCACATAAACTCTCTGCTACTAGTTAATAAGGTACTATGGTCTGACTAATCTGTGCTACTTTCAATAGCTAAATTCTCTGTTACTAGTTAATAAACTGTGTGGTCTGACTAGTCTGCTAAACTCTGCTACTCATGACTAGTCTGCTAACTCTCTGCTACTAGTTAATAAACTGTGTGACTGACTTCCAATTTCTGCTAATTTTTTATAAACTCTCTGCTGCTACTAGTTAATAAACTGTCTGACTACTTGCTAACTTCCTATAAACTCTCTACACAAAATCCTGTAGTCTGAGCTGGTCTGCATAAACTCTCTGCTACTAGTTAATAAATTGTGTGGTGTGACTACTCTGCTGCTTCACATTAATAAATGCTACTGGTATGTGACTAACTCTGCTACTCAAGTTAATACTAGTTAATGTAGTGTGTTATCTGACTACTCTGCTACTTCCTATAAACTCTCTGCTACTAGTTAATAAACTGTGTGGTCTGAGACTGGTCTGCTCTCTGCTTAGTTAATAAACTCTCTGCTACCACATAAACTCTCTGCTACTAGTTAATAAACTGTGTGGTCTGACTGGAGTCTCTGCTACTTCCTATAAACTCTCTGCTACTAGTTAATAAACTGTGTGGTCTGACTAGTCTGCTCTGCTTTACTTTACTGTAAAAACTCTCTGCTACTAGTTAATAAATTGTATGATGTGACCTCTCTCTGACTAAACTGTGTGGTCTGGTCTGCTACTTCACATATAACTCTCTGCTACTGTAGTTAATAAACTGTATTGGTCTGACTAGTCTGCTACTTCCTATAAACTCTCTGTTAATAAATTTTATGGGTCTACTAGTTCAACTAAATTGCTGCTACTAGTTAATAAACTGTGTGGTCTCTTCTGCTTCCACATAAACTCTGTTGTTGTACTGTGTGACTGGCTACTCTGCTACTTTTCATAAACTCTCTGCTACTAGTTAATAAACTGTGTGGTCTGACTAGTCTGCTACTTAACTCTCTGCTAGTTAACTGGAATTAAACTCTCTGCTACTAGTTAATAAATTGTATGGTGTGTGAATAAACTCTGCCCTGACTAGTCTGCTACTTCACATAAACTCTTTACTAGTTAATAAACTGTGTGGTCTGACTCTGCTACTAGTTAATAAACTGTGTAGTCTGACTAGTCTGCTACTTCCTATAAACTCTGCTACTAGTTAATAAACTGTGGTCTGCATTTTACGTGACTAGTCTGCTACTGGTCTGCTACACTCACATACTCTCTGCTACTAGTTAATAAACTGTGTGGTCTGACTAGTCTGCTACTTCCCATAAACTCTCTGCTACTAGTTAATAAACTGTGTGTCTAGTCTGACTAGTTTGTCTACATCTGCTCTATAAACTCTCTGCTACTAGTTAATAAACTGTGTGGTCTGACTAGTCACTGCTACTTTACATAAACTCTCTGCTACTAGTTAATAAATGTGTGCTGGTCTGACTAGTCTGCTACTTCACATAAACTCTCTGCTACTAGTTAATAAACTGTGTGTGACTCTGTGCTAGACTAGTCTGACTACTTCCTATAAACTCTCTGCTACTAGTTAATAAACTGTGTGGTCTGACTAGTCTGCTACTTCCTATAAACTCTCTGCTACTAGTTAATAAACTGTGTGGTCTGACTACTCTGCTACTTCACATAAACTCTCTGCTACTAGTTAATAAACTGTGTGGTCTGACTAGTCTGCTACTTCACATAAACTCTCTGCTACTAGTTAATAAACTGTGTAGTCTGACTAGTCTACTACTTCTCATAAACTCTCTGCTACTAGTTAATAAACTGTGTGGTCTGACTAGTCTGCTACTTCACATAAACTCTCTGCTACTAGTTAATAAACTGTGTGGTCTGACTACTCTGCTACTTCCTATAAACTCTCTGCTACTAGTTAATAAACTGTGTGGTCTGACTACTCTGCTACTTCCTATAAACTCTCTGCTACTAGTTAATAAACTGTGTGGTCTGATTACTCTGCTACTTCACATAAACTCTCTGCTACTAGTTAATAAATTGTATGGTGTGACTACTCTGCTACTTCACATAAACTCTTTGCTACTAGTTAATAAACTGTGTGGTCTGACTAGTTTGCTACTTCACATAAACTCTCTTCTACTAGTTAATAAATTGTATGGTGTGACTACTCTGCTACTTCACATAAACTCTCTGCTACTAGTTAATAAATTGTATGGTGTGACTACTCTTCTACTTCACATAAATTCTCTGTTACTAGTTAATAAACTGTGTGGTCTGACTAGTCTGCTAGTTTACCAAAACCTTTTGCCACTAGTTAATGAGCTTTGACTTTTTACATTTTAAAAACAACACTAGTGAAAGCACAATGATACAACAGGCACCGAGGTTATTTTCTTATTGGAAAGAATTTTATGTTTTTTACCTCTCCCAGTGGAAACAAAAGCAGTATAGTTTCATGATAATAAAAATCTGAATAAACGATCTGTTCTCGGCTTAAAAATGCCGTCATATCCCAGTGGTATGACAGATAACTTATACTGCTAGAAACCGGGTTTCGATACCCCTTGTGTGCAGAGCACAGATAGCCCTCTCTGTAGCTTTGTGTTTAATAACAAACAATAACGTCGGCTAAAAAAATTCGGGATTTGATTTCGGTCGTTTCAAACAGCAAGTTTTGATTTCCTGTTGTTATGGAAAATTTTATTAATTAATAGGCAATCCTTTTCATATCTGTCAAGGTCATGCACGAGCTTATGAAAGACTTCTTGATTTAAGTTACGAATAACCAGTAACATACTTAGAGAGAGTTAATTTTTAACCTTTTCAAGATATTTGATATAGAGCGACCTCTGTACAAGAACATCGAGATTATTCAGCACACGGAAATGTCTGCAAGTTCGGCTATTTTGCTGACGACACTCCCTTGTGTCGAACTTCCACGAGATGAAATCGTCATTCCCGTCAAACTTTATTTCATATTTCATGCCTGTTTGTTTTTTTTAAATCTAAATTTACAACAACATAAGATATTGTCGTGATTATCGTGTGCATCGTTTACCCTACAAACGCTGATAAATATATTATCATGTTACACTCGCCTAAATCGTTCGCAACAAATTTCGGTAAATTCAGGAAACTATTTTTAATTCGGAAGTTAACATTAGCTAGAAAAAAATGTTCAAATAATACGAAACTTTAAAGTACTTTTTTGTTCTTTTCGATTGTATTCTTGTCCAAGATTAGTGAGCAAAAATCGAATCTCCTAAATTTGTCGTATTTATTTTGATGCTGGGCTTTCGCTCTAGCGGATATGTTTATTATTACGTTTCACTTTCGATTGCCATTTTGTCTTACCAATTAAACTTCATTAATATGGGTAATTAATGATTTCAGTGTGAATTAAATTATTGTTATTCTTAACAATAACAACAAAGAATGGGAATATTCGCGTCTCACTAACAAAAGACTTTTTCATTTGAAAACAATTCTGTTTCCATAGCTGTTGAAAAATGTAAGAGTTATTTTATAGGCCTATATCACCGCGCCATTTATAGGTTATTTTTGTGGCTTGGCATGGCCAGACAGGTTAAGGCGTTCGACTTGTAATCTGAGGATCGCGAGTTCGAATTCTCGTCACACTAAACATGCTCGCCCTTTCAAACTGTGGGGGCGTTATTATGTTACGATCAATCCCACTATTCGTTGGTAAAGAGTAGCCCAAAAGTTGGCGGTGGGTGATGATGACTAGATGCCTTCCCAGTAGTCTTACACTGCTAAATTAGGGACGGCTAGCGCAGATAGCCCTCGTGTAGCTTTGCGTTAAATTCAAAACAAACAAACCAAACCATTCTGCCAAAGTAAACTTTGACCTAAGTTATAAAATAAGCTGTTTTATTTTCATGCTGGCAAGTTACATTATATAACTCACAGCACAGCACAGATTAAAAGAAATCATTGCAAGCATTCTTAAAAATTAATCTCAGCACATTTACGTGAGCTACATAGTTATCTGATAAAATTTTGTGAAGCTCTCAGAAAAACATATAAATGTTATATACTTTGTACTTAAAAACAACCAAATGAACGAATATTTCTTTGTTTGTTTCGATAAATCCAGCACAGTTTAGCGGTTTTATAATATTTTTAAATTTATGGAAACACGCGTGTATAAACAAGTATTTATTAATGAATTGTGTGAAATATATATATATATACATTAGTTATGTATTCGTTTTAATAATGTTTGTGCTTTTTTCATTTTTTCTAATATTCTTTGCAACTCTGCACTATAGTAATATGCTTGCTCATCTTCAATATAGTACCGTGAGTACTATGTTTTACCACCAATGCATCATACGTTATTGGAGGTCAAATCAAATGCCATTAACACGTGATACCATCTCTAAATTTTATAACCATCAGTACATAAACAACATAGTAAAAACACTATATTATGAACTAGAGAAGTCCCCTAAAATTAAAAAAAAAAAATCCATTAACTCAGGTTCAGGACTATTATGCAACAAATATATCGAATTTTGACAGTAAGTTAAAAAAATCTTCATTCACACTAATGCTTTTGTAAGTTTTCAAACTAGTTGTTGGTTTGTCCCCACCACCACCAATGGCAAACGTTATGTCTACAAACTCACCTAACTAGAAACTGGGTTTTTATACCAGTTGTGGGCAGAGCTCAGATAGCCCATTGTACAGCTTTGTGCTCAATTAAAAACAAACTTGTGGGTTTATATTTATGTGGTTATTGTCCGAGTCCTCTGGTGGGACAACGCTAGCCGTCTCTAATTTAGCAGTGGTTATTCTTTTACCAACGAATAGTGGAATTTACCGTTACATTATAATACCCCCACGGCTGAACGTCGAGTGCCTTATCCATCTGACCATGCCGGGCCTAAGAGAAAGAGAAAATGACAAATATTCATGTTTAACACGTTGGCTGTCGCGTGACTTATTTATTAATTTTCTCCTTAGCTTGTAGTGTAAAGTCGTTTCCAACGCCAAACGGCACATAGAAATGTCTCATCTTTTATCACTTATAACTTTCCTATCATATCTTTTAATGGATTATTTCTGGTATGCTTAGGCTGTTAGTGAGAAGAAAGATTTTGCGATGTATTCCATCTACTTTGTGCCAATCATTGGTTGGAAGTGCAGCATCATTACTTTTGCTGTCATTATTGTCAATTTTGACTAGGAGATTCCAGTTGACGATACACATCTGACATAATTCAGAGTTGAAAATAATTATCTGACATGGTAGATTTAATAGAGTCAGGGTTAGATGACACATAACTATCTGTATCAGAAAAAGAACAAAATGGCTTATCATTACCTGAACCTTGTTGAGATAATAACACTATGTAACACATATTTTGTTCCTGGATAGTATGTGTTATTTCTTAATTGCTTATGTTGTAAAGTGCAAAATGGCCATTATTCCCTTCATACTTTGCTTTTGTGACCTGGACACTGAAATTTAGAAATTAACCTATTTTCTACGTAAAAACGGGCAAATTTACACTTTTTCATTTACATAAGATCTAAATAAAACAACATATGATTTACATGTATTTATACTAAAGTTATACAAAAATGAATAAAAATGTTTAGAAGTGAGTAGTTTTTCAAAATTTGCGACTGTAATGTAAATCACTTTCACGTGTCAGCCACCAAACATAGTCTCCCATCATGTTTTATTTATACACTCCTTGGTAGCCGCGTTCAAAGTCCAGTATATCTTGGTAGAAGCGCTCGCCTTGCTCCTCTAAGTATGCTCCCATGTTCTCCTTGAATTTATCAAGATGAGCGTCAAGGATATGGACTTTCAGGGGCATCCTGCACCCCATTTTGCCGTAGTTCTTCACCAAAGCCTCAATCAGTTCCACACAATTTTCGGCCTCGTGATTGCCAAAGAAGCCCTGAACCACTGTCACAAAGCTGCCCCAAGCTTTTTTTCCCCCTTCCTACTGAGTTTCTTGGCGAATTCTGTGCACTCCAGGATCTTCTTTATTCGTGGCCCAACGAAGACACTAGTTTTGACCTTTGCCTCAGACAGCTTAGGGAAGAATTCTCGAAGGTACTTGAAGGCTGCAGACTTCTTGTCAAGAGCTGTGACAAACTGTTTCATAAGACCCAATTTTATGTGCAATGGTGGGAACAACACATTCTGGAGGTCCACTATTGGCTTACACTTGACATTGTGCCTCCCCACAGAGAACTTGGTCCGTTATGGTCAGTGCTTCCTGTTGTAGTGCGCTGCAGTGTTCCTACTGTTCCACAGGCAAAGATAACAGGGAACTTGGTAAAGCCTCCTTAGAGACCTCTCAGGAATGCCACCATTTTGAAGTCTCCGATAACCTCCCAGCCATTCTCGTCATACTTCAAGGTTTCTAGCAAGTTCTTAACGCTGTTGTATTCCTCTTTGAGGTGCACCAAAAGCCAGAAGAAGAGACGGATACTTATTCCCGTTATGGAGCAGAACAGCTTTGAGGCTTCTGGATGAGCTATCAATGAAGAGGCGCCACTCGTTCGAGTTACAGGCAATTCCAATTGTCTCGCACAGACCGGATACATTGTGACAGAAGCAGGCATGCCGAAATATGTCTTGTTGGCTTCACACACTTTAGTAGATGCTGTCACAGAGTACTTTTTCGCTCTTGTCTTGATAAATTGGCCACATACATAGCAGAATGCGTCTGGTGAATGCTTGCACTTTTTAATGCCATCTATGATAAAATCCATTAGGTCGATATGTTCTCTTAAACAGAACTAAACTGAAGTGGTGAGACCCTGTATATATATTTCTATGGAACGTTCTAGAAAATTATAAAAGGTTCTTGAAAATTCTCATAAGTTCTACAACATTCTAGAATTTCTTGTAAGTTCGAGAAAATTCTCTATCCACTACTTAGCACTAAATCTACCTGGAATGTTCTGAAAATGGGTAAACTTGAAAATTTTATTACCCAGGTCATAGAAGCAAAGTTTGAAGAGAAAAATAGGTATTTTCCATTTACTTCAGGCATAAACAATTGGGAAATAACACTTTCTGCCCAGGAACAACGAAAAGTAAAAATTTTGTTACATAAAATGATTTAGATGTCAATGAGCATTTTCATGTATTCATTCAGAATTAATTGTTTGCATGTTCAATTAGACGTTGCAATCTAAAAAGAACAGAACAGTGAGTTAATGAAACTGCTATAGAAAACACATGATGAGTTTCAGCGTGTTCTGCTAGCAGGTCAAGCAGCACACAGGAAATATATTATTACCGTGCCACGTGAACCGCCGGCAGGCGACGGTTATAAATATATATATACTAACGGTCTATGGTAGTCAAATATTATCATATGAGACCACAAAATAAAATTACATTAGCCTAATTGCTTTATAATGCTGACAGCACAGCTGTAATAACAAATTTATAACATTGCGACAGCCAACGTGTTAAACAGCAAAGAATGGATCATCATGAAATTTTATTTTAAAAACATAAAGACATTAAACGTTTAGTAAGTCCTCTTCGTCTCGCTCATGGTGTGAAAAACGTAATCTGAATGATTCGCGGAAAAACTAAACAAAAATGTGTGTGTTTTCTTATAGCGGGGAACAAATGAAAAGGGAATCATACGATCTATCACTGGAGACGTAGCGGAGGTTTAAAAAAAAATCCCATACCCCTAAAATAAGAGAAAATAATTATGAAAATGCTTCACTTTTTACGAGTGCACAAAGCCGTGTTTCCATATCCCACAAGTCATTTTGTTACATACGATGACCAATAGATTACATAGAATTCTGAAATGTTTCAAATGCCAGTTTGTACTCTTTCTGTATCGTCTGTTAAAATAAACTACTTTCCTAGAACGCAATCAACAATCGGCTACGCTTGCATGGTAGCCTGAAACTTACGAACGAAGATTGCGATATATAACCATTACCTGTGTGAAAAGATTAGCTCATATTTACAACCTTGAGGCCGCCGATCAGCAGGAGAGTATATGATTATAAAATAGAAATAACTTTAAACACACTAATGTCTCTATAAGTTGCAAAACCACTGACTCACTTCTACTATGCGATTAAGAAATATTTTATTGTTTGGTCTAACTCGAACTTCGGTGAGGTCGTAACATTCGGTTTACCAACAAAGGATATCCTTATGACAATCAGTAGAGCAAGATCTCGCCAGAAGATGGCAGAAGTATTCACATGACAGGCAGTTTACAGCACCGTAATATTTTGAGCTCTAACTACACGCAGAAATTTAGAAAAGATAACAGAATAAATATGTATATCCTTCTTACAGAACAGTGTAATTTATTGTAAATTCGGAAACTCACAGCTGATCTATAGATGACAAAAGTTTTAATGACCAACCACTGACAATTTTTTTTTTTGAGATTTACATTAAAAAGATAATTTTTAACATTACTTTTGCCTTATAAAAACACTTTTATATGTGTTTAGAGTTCCCTGATAAATCGGTGGTAAGTTTCTGAGTTTATAATAACTTTGAAAGTCAGATTCGAACCCCGCAATGAACAAAGAACAAATAATTGCGTTCCGTAATGTTGCGTTAAGCAAACAACTTACATTTTGTTGGATTTAAAATGTAAACGTTTAAATGTAAATACAGGTTATTGAAAACCATAAACGAATGAAAGCTACAATTATTTTTCATCAGCTTAATTAGGATAATACGTTTAACGACTTTAAATTATATAACAATAAAAATAGATTCAAAAAATTTACAACTGCGTCACTGAGTAGAAATGGCATTTGATTGAATGTAATTTTTTTTTTCACAATTTGATGAAATGTTTGTCTTAACATTAGCCGAACAAAGGATTGACTGCCACTCTTATGACCTACATAAAGTTGAAATTTCATAATACGTTCAGCAACATCGTAATGTGAACATTGTATTTTCCTAACTACATAAAAAAACTAGCACAGAAAGTCCTTGAGTAGCTTTTCGCGAAATTCAAACCAAACTACATTTTGTCACATCTACAGAACACACACTTAGTTTTTTCAACCACGTTAACTCCATACACCCAACATTAAGTTTACCTGTGAACATGATAAAACTAACCAAATAATATTTCTTAACCTCGAGAGCACTAAAACCGAAATACAATTCAAAAGAGAAATCTATAGAAAAATCCCTCATACTAGATTGTACATTTTCTGGGACTCGGCAAATGAAGCAAAACAAAAACTCAACGTATTAATAAACCAAATAAACACAGCCACAAAACTATGTTCACCTGATAAAATTAACGATGAAATCAACAAAATAAAATAACACTTCATCAACATCAACAAATTACTTCCAAAAACTGTTGAAAAGATTACACACAAACCTAGATCAACAAAAAACAAACAACAACAAATCCCAAGATACAACAAACTACAAAACCTTACACTGCTGTATACTATATGTTCATGACATCAGTGAAAAATAACCAACATTTGGAAAAACTTATAACAAAACACAACATTCCAGTAAACACCGAATTTATTCAACAACCAGTTACAAAACTAAATTCCATACTATGTAAAAACTACACTGACAAGCACCACACCAACATAATTTATAAAATACAATGCAACAACTATCACGACTTGTGTATTGAAGAAACAAGCAGAAAAATGGAAACTAGATTCAAAGAACACAAAAAAACACCTTCACACGTTTTTGAACACTGCAAATCAAATAAACACAACATAACCATAGAAAACACCAAGATATTAAGTAGGATGTGTTTTTCTTATAGCAAAGCCACAGCAGGCTATCTGCTCAGCCCACCGAGGGGAATCGAACCGCTGATTTTAGCGTTGTAAATCCGGAGACATACAGCTGTACTAGCGGGGGCATTAAGTAGGGAAACAAATATAAACAAACGCAAAATCAAATAAGCCATATTTATACAGCAACTAAAACCAAAATTAAACCAATATAAAGGAACACCTTTATACCTAATTTATGACCTAACATCCAACTGTAACGCCCCCTACAATCCCGTACCTGTTTATACTCTCGTCCCTAAAACATGTGTCCGTCAACGGTCAGTTGCAAACTCTCTTTGTTAACCTGAAGATGACCTAGGAATATCGAAATATTTTTCTCCGTTTATCAATAAAAGTGTTAATACCCAATACCAGCCATTCTGAGATAATATTTTAAACAATTACGTATTTTACCCAACATTTTTCTTTACTTAAAAGTTAAATATCTAACTTTCATGCAGATCCTAGTTTTAACTATGTTCGTTAGTTAATTTTATGTTATTCAAGATAATATATTTCTTTTGTCAGGTCTATTTTTTGTATTATGTGTACACGAAATAAAGTAAATCGTTAAAATTATTGAAACAAGAATTTTTTAAATTTATTTTACCCAAGCGTCACCTAGCGTCAGATATAAATTAAATTAACTTTGCTCCCTGTTTATGAAACAAAAACCAGTACTTAGTGTTGTCGTTATCCAAGGGTCGCGTGTTCGAATCTCCGTCGCACCAAACATGCTCGCCCTTTCAGCCTTGGGGGCGTTATAATGTCACGGTCAATCCCACTATTCGTTGGTAAAAGAGTAGCCCAAGAGTTGGCGGTGGGTGGTGATGACTAGCTGCCTTCCCTCTAGCCTTACGCTGCTAAATTAGGGACGACTAGAGCAGATAGCCCTTGTGTAGCTTTGCGCGAAACTGGAAAAACAAACATAGTTTTGTTGCTGTTAAGCGCAACGACTACACAATTGAGTGATTGTGATCTGCTTACGACGAGTATCGAAACCCGATATTTAGTCACGGATGAATGGTTTATAGAACAGCTCTGAGTTGCTGCTATTTATTTTAACCTATTTAATTATTATATTTGACCACACCCAAGTCCTCATATATTAAATTATTTTCCTCCTGCCTAAAGTAATTTCAGTTTGAGGGTAGGCTGGTAGAGATTCTTATGAGTAATACAATAAATCGGGTTAACGCGCTAACCACACTTGCTATTGGTGGCGCACACAAACCAAAAGCTAATGAAACGGGGAAACAGAAGTCTCAAAGATTAATTTACTGTAATCTTGCCTAATTAAATTTTTTCAAGAGTGGAGACTGTTGACGATTTCCTCTTGTTAATTTTAAAGTCCTTGCACACGTGAGACTTACCGCTGAATAACTGAGGTGGGAAGATATGTTTTTATCAATTAGGTACGAAAATTTTGTTACGACTTCAAACGTTGAGTAATATTTTTTTTTCGTCAGAAAAATGCATTTAAAATTATATAAATGAAACATGAAGGGCTTATCAACTGATAAACATGGCTACCGACAAAATATTTTTAAGGTGACAAAACATGTACATGTATGTAGTGCATAGGCTTTTATAGTGTAAGCCTAAGACTAAAATAATATGTGTTATGTGTGCTTAAACGCAAACACAAATGTACAGTTTTAATGGCAGTTGCTAAAGGTATTTATTGTAACTTCGACATTAAATCTACATTACGCAACGTGTAATTTTTTGTGACGCCTGACATGGTCAGACGGTTAAGGCACTCAACTACTAATCTGAGGGTCGCAGATTCGAATCCCCCGCAAATCAAACGTTCTCGTCCTTTCAGCTGTGGAGGCGTCATAATGTTACAATCAGTTCCACTATTCGTTGGTAAAAGAGTAGCCCAAGAGTTGGCAGTGAGTGGTAATGACTAGCTGCTTTTCTTCTTGCCTTACACAGTTAAATTAGGGACAGCTACCGCAAATAGCCCTCGTCTAGCTTTGCGTGAAATTAAAACAAACAAACATTTTTTGTGAAATTTAAGGGGATGGGATGCCCTTCCTGTGGGCGCCCATCCTGATGAAGTGGGCATACCACACTAAATATTGCAGACTACCAAGAAATATTAGTCATGATTTGGCAAGCGGGATGTATATAGGTTACAACATTATTTACCATTGTTTTAAACAGAACGCCCCCCAATTATTTCAACACAGTTTCCACGAAACCACAAAGTAAAAACACAAGGTGTAGCCTAGATCAGTAGGTGATCAAAATAACAGCTTTAAAGTAACAAGAAATTACGGATAGCGGTTCCAGAGACACCTTTAATTGTTTTTGTTTTAATTATTATAGTATAAAAGATTCAAGTACAAAATTATGAATAATATAATAATCAGTATGAAAATAAATGTTTCCTTGCACTTTCTTACGAAGAGTTTTCTGAAGCTTTAGTTGCAACCTTAAGTAAAATTAGTAAATTTTACCAAACGTAAAAAATAAAATCTCAATATTGTTTGTTTTTGGAATTTCGCACAAAGCTACTCGAGGGCTATCTGTGCTAGCCGTCCCTAATTTAGCAGTGTAAGACTAGAGGGAAGGCAGCTAGTCAGCACCACCCACCGCCAACTTTTGGGCTACTCTTTTACCAACGAATAGTGGGATTGACCGTAACATTATAACGTCCCCACGGCTGAAAGGGCGAGCATGTTTGGTGCGATCGGGATTCGAACCCGCAACCCTCGGATTACGAGTCGCACGTCTTACGCGCTTGGCCATGCCAGGCCTATCTCAATATTATTAAAGTTCATTAAAAACACACATATTGTCAGAAGCTCTCTATTGAGTATTTCAAAATAATGACAAAATATGAAAACTTCACTCGCTTACTAAGCGAAGTTAATATTTTCTGAACGTTTTAAAAACATTCAAAGTTTGAATGGCTTCAAAACCAGGTGTAAATGATATTTAATTTGTGTAGCATGTTTACTGTGCTTCCAGTTCCGATGTAAGGGGACCGAAGATTGCAAGGAATGTTCACTTGCTTTAACTATTCGCATCAGCATACAGTAGTGTGTTGTCTGTCGGTGAGTCAGTTGACAATAAAATGACGTCACATAAGTGACGCTTAACGTCGCAGTTTGTACTACTGTGACGCCGTTAAAACGTGCGCATACCACAAATTTCGAAAAGAATTATGCATTCTGTAGGCCAAAATACAGCATAAAATATGAACTTCAAAAGCGATAAATAAAAATGTTTCATACTCTTCGTTTTTGTTTTATTTGTTTTTTGAAACAGAACATTTTGAATGACCCTGTGGAAGTACATCTAGCACATATATGTATACATTATATCTTAGGGTTATCTGATACGTCGCAGTGCGCACATAAAATAGTCCGGTTATAGATTAGTGGATCTTTATATTTAACTTTTGTTACTGCTTATGTTCTTGTCTCTCGCTAGTACAGCGGTAAGTCTACGGATTTACAACGGTAAAATCAGGGATTCGATTGCCCAAGGTGGACTCAGCAGATAGCCTGATGTGGCTTTGTTATAAGAAGAAACACAAACACGCTTACGTTCTTTATCGGTAGTATCCTGGCTATGAAGTACATATTGCAGGAGAACTTTGAGGTTTGCTGTATTAAGAGCGGAAATCTGTCCGTGCTTTCCATACACATTTAGTCGTAACATCGTGGTATTTGTGCTTATAAAACAATGTTCGAATATTTCTGAATTTGAAGTGACAGACTAAAGAAACGGCAACTTAATCAATACCCATCCACAGATAACTCTTTTCGCTTTTCTTTGCCAACAAATTTCAAAATTGATTGTCACTACACAACGTCCCTCACAGCTGAAAGGACAAGAAATTTCGGTGCTGGGATTCAAACGCACATTTTAAAGCGAAAGCACTAACAACAAGGTCATGCTAGACCTACGTTCAAGTCGTTTTACACGTAAAAAAAAGAAAAAAAACAGTAAATGGGAACATATTTGTTTTTTTAATGTCGCACACAACTACTCAAGGGTTATCTGCGCTAGCCGTCCCTAATTTAGTAGTGTAAGACTGGAGGAAAGGCAGCTAGTCATCACCACCCACCGCCAACTCTCTGCCAACGAATAGTGGGATTGATCGTAACTTTATAACGCTCTAACGGCTGAAAGGGCGAGCATGTTTGGTGCGACCGAAATTTGAACCCGTGACTTTCGGATTACGAGTTGAACCCCTTAGCCCATCTGGCCATGCTGGGCATGTGAATATGCTCTGACATATAAATTAATTAGGATATCCCAAACTATTTTTAAATCCGTCAATCTCGTGGAAGAGATGTGATTACAAAACGCTCGTGACAACCCTTATGTATTTGTTGCTGTTGAAAACAAAATTATTATTGTAACTTATTTTGTCGTTCTAGAAATGACGTCATTCTCAATCTTGCAATTCACCTGAAAGTATGCCAAGGCAAAATTCTGAGTATTGAATCATTCTAGCCTGTTTAAAATGTTGCAAGCAAAGCCATTTACGTGCAGTTCTGTCATTTTATTTATATTTAATTTAATTAATACAAAATAGACTATGTATTGCCGTTCATGGAACCGTGTGTGTGTGTTTTTCTTATAGCAAAGCCACAAAGGGCTATCTGCTCAGCTCACCGAGGGAATCGAACCCTGATTTGAGTGTTGTAAATCCGTAGACTTACCACTGTACTAGCGGGGAACCTGTTTATACAAGAGTAGCCCAAGAGTTGGCGGTAGGTGGTGATGACTAGCTGCTTTCCCTCTGGTCTTTCACTGCTGAATTAGAGACAGCTAGCCCTCGTGTAGCTTTGCGCGAAAGTAAAATACAGGTGAAAAGTAATATGTAACTTTAAATATTGTAATTTGAGTTTCGTGTCAAATTCGAGTGCTAAGGCTTTAAAATTAGTCATTAAAGAGAAAGAACTTTCAATCATACTTACAAACAAAAACGGTGTTTATAGTGCTGCGTATAAATATAAGTAATTTCATTAAAATCATTCAATCAACTTGTAGTCGAGAAACTTATTTGTAATTTTGTTGTTCTCACGAGTTAATTAGCGAAACAGCTAAAAACGTGTTGGATTTATTTTTCAGTTCTAACGTGTACTTATGATATCAAAACGTGTCAATTTAAATGAATAATTAAAGTATAATGCATTTCTGTATGCAGTTAAAACTGTTTTTTGCAGTCGTCAACGGCCTCTTTCAAAATGTAAATGAATTCTACATGTATTGGCATTACTCTCTCTATATATATATATATTTATATATATATATAGGCCATCTTGAAGACTCTTCAAAAGACGGAAAGTTTATTAAAAGTCGTCGTCTACACCTGATTTACTTTCGTAAACATGCTCACCCTTTCATCCATGGGGATGTTATAATGTGACGGTCAATCCCACTATTCGTTGGTAAAATAGCAGCCCAAGAGTTGACGGTGGGTGGTTATGACTAGCTGTCTTCCCTCTAGTCTTACACTGCTAAATTAGGGACGGCTAGTGCAGATAGCCCTCGTGTAGCATTGAGCTTAATTTAAAAAACCAACCAAACAACCAATCTATGAAATCGTTTTCTGGAAGAACTTTCATGGTTCCAACAAGTGCATTATCTAACACAAGTTTAAGTTTTAAAAAAGACTCGTACTGGCTATTTAATCTTTCCTCGTGGCGCCATTACCTAGTCTCAGTTGTTGCATATTTTACTTTAAAGAAAACGCGTTGGAGTCACAATATAAAACAATATTTGTTGTACTCAAACAAATAACCCGATATCTGCTATATTACGGGTATATATTCAATTTCTCATCTGGTTATGACATCCTAAGGTCCAGCGCTTGTACAGCGGTAAGTCTACGGATTTACAATCCTAAAATCAGCGGGTTCGATTCCCCTCGGTTAATTCAGCAGATGGCCTGATATGGCTTTGTTATTAAAAACAACAACACAGACACACTAAGAACAACATACACACCATCTGTTTCTAATTATTGCTAAACATCTGTGTATATAAAACAAATTCGGGATTACCACAAGTTTAATACCAGGTACACATGCCTTACCTAAACGTCTTTTGTACTTTAACACCTTGTTTTTTCTGTTCAACTTAGAAGTTTTGCATTATATCTCTAGAATTAAAACGGTAAAAGTCCAACTAAAATGGTATGCTTAGAAATCTCCGTGTTTTATTGAAGTTTTTCGTTGTTAAAATAGATAAATATATATAACATATAAAATTCCATACCAGATATGATAAATAAATGTATTTATTAGAATATTATTCATTTTTGGATCATTTGTTAGTTTGTCTATAAATGCGAGGTACAATAAAGCGTCATGTATATATATAAAAAGAAATATGGTGATTATAATTGTGCAGTTGAAAAAAATCTTTAAGAAAAGTGATGGAAAAACATATATTTGCTGTTTGTATCACACAGAGCTAGTCTACGTTTGTAAGCTAAAAAAAAAATTTAGAAACCAAAATCAGAATCGTAATGGTGAATTATATTTCAAGACGGCTGTAAAGGGCATTAAAACGTTTATGAAAATAAAGTAGAGAACAACTTTTCCACCTTTTTAGGTCATCTTAAGGTTAACAAAGAAAACGTTTGCAACTGACCGTTAGGAACGCAGTAGTGTATTGTTTATTGTTGAATAGCACAGATATCCCATTCTGTAATTTTGTGCTTAACCCCAGATAAACCAAACACAATTATTGTTGAATAAGCGGCTAACAAGTTGTTGCCCTCTAGTACCGTCCCCCGCTGGAACAGTCCACTAATTTACAACGCTAAAATCAGGGGTTTGATTCCCTCGATGGACTGAGCAGATAGTCAGGTGTGTTTTTGCTGAAAGAAATCACTCACACACCATCTAGTGCTACAGCGGTATGTCTGAAAACTTACATCTTTGGAAACCGGGTTTTGATACTTGTGGTGGGTAGAGTACAGCTAGCCCATTGTATAGCGTTGTACTTAATTTTAATCAGTCCACTAACAAATTGTTAATCTATCACTTCAACTTTTTTTTTTTTTACAATTATGTTACCTTGAATATTAAGAACATTTCCAACATTATGAACTAAAACAAATTTTGAATCCCAAAAAGAAAACTGCAAAACGATTAAGTCTACATATTGGATTAAATTTATAGTAAGACAAGTATATTATTGGCTTTTGAATTTTAATGCATGGTCATGTTCTGACACAACATTGCTCTTGAATTCATATTTGTACACTATGCATTTTGCAAAATAAAAACAAACTATTTTTTATTTAGAAAATATAGAATGGGATGACAAGTGACAGTTTAAATGAAATTTTAATTAGAAAAATATTGTGGTAATTCCCAAACTTTTCTGGAAAGAAAGAGGGAAAGAGATATTTTGTTATTGATAATAATTCGATTTAGAAAATAATACAAATTAAAATGAAATATGCTTTAAGTATTTTCTTTTGTGTTTCAGTATATTTACAGTAATCGACCCCTGTTGATTTGAGTGTAAACAAATATCAAACTATGCCTTATAGGCTTGGAGATTGGTTTCTTAAAAATACAGTATGTCGAATGTTGAATTACGAGTAAGTAATATATTTTATCTTTTTTTTTTTTTAGCTTTAAGTTTAAAATCGAAGAATGTATTCTATTCAGTAGACAAACGATCATGTGCATGTTATAATTCATTATCAGTAATAAGCAACTTGTCATTTGTTTAGGCGTAGGCACTAAGGCTTATCCATATTTCCAAACGTAAATTTAATTATAATTTAGTATTTTGATGTCCTGATTTTTTAAATTTTAATCTTAGGTTTTACATACGGACTAATCACAATAAAACTGTAGAATCTGCTTAAAACATACAACATTTTTGGAGACCTTTTTCAAAAATTGATGTGCATTATATAATTGGTTAAATACGAAGTAGGTTACTCTTACAAATAATGAAGTTATAATACTGTTTTACTTAGTAAGTTTTAAAATACGTTACCAGCCAGTATCTGTCATTCTAGTAAGCGACGATTTGGTTGGACCGAAGTTGTTGTGGGCTTGTATATATGAGCCTCACCATGTTAACTGTTTTAAGATAGATTGTCATTCCTTTTAATTTTGGTTTGTCATCTACATTTTTGTGAGTAACTGAGATGATAAAGTATTCCTAGTATTGTTTCTACAGCTGTTCCCTTTCATAAAATTGTGAATTGTAATTTTTACATTCAATACAGGTTTAATTTACAGTCATGTGAGTGTTGTATACTTTACAGAAAGTATTTTTATTCAAATAAAAATTATAGTTTTAAATTTTAAACTGCTTTTATCATCACTTTTAGACTAATATTTGATTCTCTTATAACATATAAACTATATTCTATGAAGAAAAATATCTGTTTTAAAGTGTGTGAATTGCTATATGTTCAGTAAGCAGTTCAAGTAAGAAAATGGTGTGTATTTAAATGTTTTTTTTCATGGTTTTAATTCATGTTATCAATTAAAATAAGTTATGTAGCTTTGTGAATTGCTATATGTTCAGAAAGTAGGTCAAGTAGTGATAAGAAAATAGCATGTATTTAAATGTTTTTTTTTCATGGTTTTAATTCATGCTATCAAATACAATAACTTGTGTAGCTTTTTGGATACTGAGTAACATTGAAAATGATTAAGTAAAGAGACTCTATGAACCTTTCATGTTTAGAAGATGAGAAAATGAAATTCACTGTATCCATATTTTTATTAGCCTGATGTAAGGGTTTCACTCATGCAAATCTATTTGTTTGTATTTTGCACCTCATGACTTGCAAAGTTTCGTTTTTTGTATTTTTGTGATAAAATGAAGAAAAGTAAAATATGATTTTTCCATATTAAAATTACGATAGGTTAGAAAGCAAGATGAAACACCACAGCATTATCGCTTATTATTTTAATACTTTTTTATTTAGTGGAGGTTTCATATTAAGAAGAGTGTGTAAATAGCAGACTAGAAACCAGTATTGAATTCTCCAAACTATTTAGTTTCGTTGTGCTGTTTTATGTTATTTCCTGATATGTAATTTGATTGAAACTAATTATTTTTTATAGCAAATGGTCCTCAGCTTCAGAGTGTCTGAGCTACAAGTTCTTTTGGGATTTGCTGGAAGGAATAAGTCTGGAAAAAAACAGGAATTACAGTATCGGGCCTTAGAACTTCTCAAGCACAGATCTACACCTATAAATATGAAAATCCAGCAGCTACATAAGTAAGAAAAAGGTTTTGTTTAGTTTTAATTATGTTGAACTGGTAGGGAACCTGGGTGATAACTTTAGTTCTTGGTTGTCCACGTGTAACCTGGGTGATAACTTTAGTTCTTGGTTGTCCACGTGTAACCTGGGTGATAACTTTAGTTCTTGGTTGTCCACGTGTAACCTGGGTCATAACTTTAGTTCTTGGTTGTCCACGTCTTTCTTCTTTACATGGAGATGTTTTGTCACATTTGAATTTACTTGTGTGAGGTCATAGAATTCTGTTTTTTTTTTGTTGTGCTCTTATATTCTGGTTCTTGTACATGGTGGATTTGTTCTTTTATATTTGTTAACTTTTTCAGTATGTATGTTTTTCTGTAGTTTTACAGTGCTTAAAATTACTTTGGTAACCTGTAAAAACTGAACATTTGTGACTGTTTTTTTAAGTTGTTAATCTAAATTAACTAATTTGTTGATTTTGTAACTTATAAGTAACTTGATAAAATTGTCTTGTTAAGAAACTTTCTAATTAATTGTTATTGTTACATTCCAAGTATTTAACGTTGAGAAAGTAGTGCTAATTCTAGAATTGCTTTCAGACTCTGTTTTGTATGTAAGATACTTTGGTTTTGTGCTAAAACGTTCATGATTATTGGTGTGGTTTCTGTCTTGATAGGTTGTGCAGGTGTGGAAAGTATTTTGGAGATGCTCCTACAGGTGTTTTATAATTTTTCTCTTGAATGGTTGATTGATATAGATGTTTGATATAATTTCTTTTCAGTAAACCGTTCTATATATGGTTATTTAGCGTCGCGCTAAACATGCTCGCCCTCCCAGCCGTGGGAGCGTATAATGTGACGGTCAATCCCACTATTCGTTGGTAAAAGAGTAGCCCAAGAGTTGGCGGTGGGTGGTGATGACTAGCTGCCTTTCCTCTAGTCTTACACTGCAAAATTAGGGATGGCTAGCACAGATAGCCCTCGAGTAGCTTTGTGCGAAATTCCAAAAACAAACAAAACAACAAACAAACTTTATTAATAGTTAACAACAAATCTAAAACAGCAATGATCACTTGTACTTAGATCTTCTGTTTCTGTCCTCTCAATCATTTCTTTATTAATAGTTAACAACAAATCTAAAACAGCATTGTTCCTATTAAGTTCCTGAAACAACTGGTGAAGAAATACGTCTTGTTCCGTTTTCAAAAGCCTTTTATATCATGATTTGATCCTTGGCATTTCTCAATCTATATGCATGTAATTAAAATAACTCGTAGTTATGACTTAATAAACAGGTGAAATTTTAATCTCATTGTAAAGTTTCTCAGTAATTTCATCTGTATTATGTGATGGTCCATAACAAATTATCACTAAAAGTTTTTCCTTCTTTATTCACTAATATAAATTTTGATGGATTAAAACTTCTTGCTGTTATCTTTTATATTCTCAACTTCAACGGGTCATAACTTGCATTTTAAGTATAAAGCCACTCCACCTCATCTGTTTAGTACCCTGTCCTCATTAAATAACCCATTTAACCCTTACCACTGTCTAGACCTAGTTTATAACTCTTTACAGCTGAATTGTAGCCCTTGGAAACAAGTTAGCCCGACTCTATTTATATATAAACCATCCATTCCCAAAAGCTCCTTTTTGTCTACTGAATTGATTCCATAAGTCCACCCACTCAATCTACCCATTTTTACATATTAACCTAAGCCTAGCATTCAGTCCTAGTAACCTATTTATAATTTCACCACCAAAACTACTTCTCTGATTTATCTAAAAAAAATTAAGATGTGGTCTTTGTCCATAAATGCTTTTAACAACCTCTGTACTCATCCACGTTTCTCTGACCTACCTTTCACAAATAACAAAATCTGCATTATTGCTAATCCCATTTATTATATTACTTGCTCTGTCAGTTACATTCACCACCCATACACCTAGAAAGTATAATCTAATTATTCTTACTCTTATTACCTCTTAGACAATCCTGTCCACAAGTATTTTCCAAGAATCATTTACAACTATAACTTCTAAGTTTGTCATCCATATCCTTCTCTGTTCCCTTTTTTCCTCATTTGTACAAACCAAGGGCTGAAATCTGTTGCTCAATATAACACGCTCATTACATTTAAACCCACTACTTTTAGCCCTTCTAGTACTATTTCTAACTTCCTGAAAGTTGTTATTAGCTGATGTATTTCTTACATGTAAAAACTTAAGGTCCTTTTGAAATCCTGCTGTCATTTACCACAGTTTGCACTTCTAATCTGTTAAGGTTGGAGATATGTAATTTTATGTACTTTGGTAAACTCAAGATTTTGTTTCGGGGATGGTTGTTCCATTGTGGGATTATATTGTTTTAAATATATGCTTTTATCTGCTCTTTGTGATGACGTAAGCTGAGGTCTTTGGGTAGTTTCTTGTACATTCTGTAGCTGATAATTAACTACTGGTTGTGGTTTATTAGTACAGTGTAATTTCCTTTACCTGATGGAAGTGGGACGTTTTTATTTTAGTTGGTACAAAAATGTTTGTCTTAGATAGGAATTAGCTGTAAATATTACTTGATCATAAAATGATCTACATTTTAAATATGGATATAAGAAACAAAGATGTTTCTCTAAACAGGCAAAGGTTTCCACCCAGTACATCGGTCATAAATTCTGTTGACCCATGCCATCTGTATGGTGCTCTGCCTACTCTTCCACATATTACAGGACTAGATGAGTCAATCACTGGAAATCAAATGGTACCTCGTAACAGCCTTTACTATGACTACACTTCTCCCAAGCATGCTGTTTCCAGTGATCAAAGTCTCTATAATATGGGCAAATACCCACTGCACTCGGATGTTCGCCTGAAACCTTTACCATTCTATGATGTCGTTGCAGAACTGCTCAGACCAAGTAGTTTATGTGAGTATATTGCACAGAAAAGTGTTTTTCTGGTTGGTAAGTCATAAACAGTGAATAAACATGTTGTTGTTAGAGCTCTGCCCTAATTACCTTGCACTTATCAACACTACTCATGTGTGTAATTTACATGTTGTTGTTAGAGCTCTGCCCTAATTACCTTGCACTTATCAACACTACTCATATGTGTAATTTACATGTTGTTGTTAGAGCTCTGCCCTAATTACCTTGCACTTATCAACACTACTCATATGTGTAATTTACATGTTGTTGTTAGAGCTCTGCCCTAATTACCTTGCACTTATCAACACTACTCATATGTGTAATTTACATGTTGTTGTTAGAGCTCTGCCCTAATTACCTTACACTTATCAACACTACTCATATGTGTAATTTACATGTTTTTGTTAGAGCTCTGCCCTAATTACCTTGCACTTATCAACACCACTACCATATGTGTAATTTACATGTTTTTGTTAGAGCCTGCCCCAATTACCTTGCACTTATCAACACTACTCATATGTGTAATTTACATGTTGTTGTTAGAGCTCTGCCCTAATTACCTTGCACTTATCAACACTACTCATATGTGTAATTTACATGTTTTTGTTAGAGCTCTGCCCTAATTACCTTGCACTTATCAACACTACTCATATGTGTAATTTACATGTTTTTGTTAGAGCTCTGCCCTAATTACCTTGTAACTTATCAACACCTACTCATATGTGTAATTTACATGTTGTTGTTAGAGCTCTGCCCCAATTACCTTGCACTTATCAACACTACTCATATGTGTAATTTACATGTTGTTGTTAGAGCTCTGCCCTAATTACCTTGCACTTATCAACACTACTCATGTGTGTAATTTACATGTTGTTGTTAGAGCTCTGCCCTAATTACCTTGCACTTATCAACACTACTCATATGTGTAATTTACGTGTTGTTGTTAGAGCTCTGCCCTAATTACCTTGCACTTATCAACACTACTCATATGTGTAATTTACATGTTTTTGTTAGAGCTCTGCCCTAATTACCTTGCACTTATCAACACTACTCATGTGTAATTTACATGTTTTTGTTAGAGCTCTGCCCTAATTACCTTGCACTTATCAACACTACTCATATGTGTAATTTACATGTTGTTGTTAGAGCTCTGCCCTAATTACCTTGCACTTATCAACACTACTCATATGTGTAATTTACATGTTGTTGTTAGAGCTCTGCCCTAATTACCTTGCACTTATCAACACCACTCCATGTGTAATTTACATGTTTTGTTAGAGCTCTGCCCTAATTACCTTGCACTTATCAACACTACTCATGTGTAATTTACATGTTTTTGTTAGAGCTCTGCCCTAATTACCTTGCACTTATCAACACTACTCATATGTGTAATTTACATGTTGTTGTTAGAGCTCTGCCCTAATTACCTTGCACTTATCAACACTACTCATGTGTGTAATTTACATGTTGTTGTTAGAGCTCTGCCCTAATTACCTTGCACTTATCAACACTACTCATGTGTGTAATTTACATGTTGTTGTTAGAGCTCTGCCCTAATTACCTTGCACTTATCAACACTACTCATGTGTGTAATTTACATGTTGTTGTTAGAGCTCTGCCCTAATTACCTTGCACTTATCAACACTACTCATGTGTAATTTACATGTTTTTGTTAGAGCTCTGCCCTAATTACCTTGCACTTATCAACACTACTCATATGTGTAATTTACATGTTTTTGTTAGAGCTCTGCCCCTAATTACCTTGCACTTATCAACACTACTCATATGTGTAATTTACATGTTTTTGTTAGAGCTCTGCCCTAATTACCTTGCACATATCAACACTACTCATGTGTAATTTACATGTTTTTGTTAGAGCTCTGTCCTAATTACCTTGCACTTATCAACACTACTCATATGTGTAATTTACATGTTGTTGTTAGAGCTCTGCCCTAATTACCTTGCACTTATCAACACTACTCATGTGTGTAATTTACATGTTGTTGTTAGAGCTCTGCCCTAATTACCTTGCACTTATCAACACTACTCATGTGTGTAATTTACATGTTGTTGTTAGAGCTCTGCCCTAATTACCTTGCACTTATCAACACTACTCATGTGTGTAATTTACATGTTGTTGTTAGAGCTCTGCCCTAATTACCTTGCACTTATCAACACTACTCATGTGTGTAATTTACATGTTGTTGTTAGAGCTCTGCCCCTAATTACCTTGCACTTATCAACACTACTCATGTGTGTAATTTACATGTTGTTGTTAGAGCTCTGCCCCTAATTACCTTGCACTTATCAACACTACTCATGTGTAATTTACATGTTGTTGTTAGAGCTCTGCCCTAATTACCTTGCACTTATCAACACTACTCATGTGTAATTTACATGTTTTTGTTAGAGCTCTGCCCTAATTACCTTGCACTTATCAACACCACCATATGTGTAATTTACATGTTTTTGTTAGAGCTCTGCCCTAATTACCTTGCACTTATCAACACTACTCATATGTGTAATTTACATGTTTTTGTTAGAGCTCTGCCCTAATTACCTTGCACTTATCAACACTACTCATGTGTAATTTACATGTTTTGTTAGAGCTCTGCCCCTAATTACCTTGCACTTATCAACACCACTCATATGTGTAATTTACATGTTGTTGTTAGAGCTCTGCCCTAATTACCTTGCACTTATCAACACTACTCATGTGTGTAATTTACATGTTGTTGTTAGAGCTCTGCCCTAATTACCTTGCACTTATCAACACTACTCATGTGTGTAATTTACATGTTGTTGTTAGAGCTCTGCCCCTAATTACCTTGCACTTATCAACACCACTCATGTGTGTAATTTACATGTTGTTGTTAGAGCTCCTGCCCCAATTACCTTGCACTTATCAACACTACTCATGTGTGTAATTTACATGTTGTTGTTAGAGCTCTGCCCCAATTACCTTGCACTTATCAACACCACCATGTGTAATTTACATGTTGTTGTTAGAGCTCTGCCCCTAATTACCTTGCACTTATCAACACTACTCATGTGTGTAATTTACATGTTGTTGTTAGAGCTCTGCCCTAATTACCTTGCACCTATCAACACCACTCATATGTGTAATTTACATGTTTTGTTAGAGCTCTGCCCCAATTACCTTGCACTTATCAACACTACCATATGTGTAATTTACATGTTTTTGTTAGAGCTCTGCCCTAATTACCTTGCACTTATCAACACTACTCATATGTGTAATTTACATGTTTTGTTAGAGCTCTGCCCCATTACCTTGCACATATCAACACTACTCATGTGTAATTTACATGTTTTTGTTAGAGCTCTGCCCCTAATTACCTTGCACTTATCAACACTACTCATATGTGTAATTTACATGTTGTTGTTAGAGCTCTGCCCCTAATTACCTTGCACTTATCAACACTACCATGTGTGTAATTTACATGTTGTTGTTAGAGCTCTGCCCCTAATTACCTTGCACCTTATCAACACTACTCATGTGTGTAATTTACATGTTGTTGTTAGAGCTCTGCCCTAATTACCTTGCACTTATCAACACTACTCATGTGTGTAATTTACATGTTGTTGTTAGAGCTCTGCCCTAATTACCTTGCACTTATCAACACTACTCATGTGTGTAATTTACATGTTGTTGTTAGAGCTCCTGCCCTAATTACCTTGCACTTATCAACACTACTCATGTGTAATTTACATGTTGTTGTTAGAGCTCTGCCCCAATTACCTTGCACTTATCAACACTACTCATGTGTAATTTACATGTTTTTGTTAGAGCTCTGCCCTAATTACCTTGCACTTATCAACACTACTCATATGTGTAATTTACATGTTTTTGTTAGAGCTCTGCCCTAATTACCTTGCACTTATCAACACTACTCATATGTGTAATTTACATGTTTTTGTTAGAGCTCTGCCCTAATTACCTTGCACTTATCAACACCACTCATGTGTAATTTACATGTTTTGTTAGAGCTCTGCCCCAATTACCTTGCACTTATCAACACTACTCATATGTGTAATTTACATGTTGTTGTTAGAGCTCTGCCCCAATTACCTTGCACTTATCAACACCACTCATGTGTGTAATTTACATGTTGTTGTTAGAGCTCTGCCCCAATTACCTTGCACCTATCAACACCACTCATATGTGTAATTTACATGTTTTTGTTAGAGCTCTGCCCCAATTACCTTGCACATATCAACACTACTCATGTGTAATTTACATGTTTTTGTTAGAGCTCTGTCCTAATTACCTTGCACTTATCAACACTACTCATATGTGTAATTTACATGTTGTTGTTAGAGCTCTGCCCCTAATTACCTTGCACTTATCAACACTACATGTGTGTAATTTACATGTTGTTGTTAGAGCTCTGCCCTAATTACCTTGCACTTATCAACACTACTCATGTGTGTAATTTACATGTTGTTGTTAGAGCTCTGCCCTAATTACCTTGCACTTATCAACACTACTCATGTGTGTAATTTACATGTTGTTGTTAGAGCTCTGCCCTAATTACCTTGCACTTATCAACACTACTCATGTGTGTAATTTACATGTTGTTGTTAGAGCTCTGCCCTAATTACCTTGCACCTTATCAACACTACTCATGTGTGTAATTTACATGTTGTTGTTAGAGCTCTGCCCTAATTACCTTGCACTTATCAACACCACTCATGTGTAATTTACATGTTGTTGTTAGAGCTCTGCCCCAATTACCTTGCACTTATCAACACTACTCATGTGTAATTTACATGTTTTGTTAGAGCTCTGCCCCAATTACCTTGCACTTATCAACACCACTCATATGTGTAATTTACATGTTTTTGTTAGAGCTCTGCCCCAATTACCTTGCACTTATCAACACCTACTCATGTGTAATTTACATGTTTTGTTAGAGCTCTGCCCCTAATTACCTTGCACTTATCAACACTACTCATGTGTAATTTACATGTTTTTGTTAGAGCTCTGCCCTAATTACCTTGCACTTATCAACACTACTCATATGTGTAATTTACATGTTGTTGTTAGAGCTCTGCCCTAATTACCTTGCACTTATCAACACCACTCATGTGTGTAATTTACATGTTGTTGTTAGAGCTCTGCCCTAATTACCTTGCACTTATCAACACCACTCATGTGTGTAATTTACATGTTGTTGTTAGAGCTCTGCCCCAATTACCTTGCACTTATCAACACTACTCATGTGTGTAATTTACATGTTGTTGTTAGAGCTCTGCCCTAATTACCTTGCACTTATCAACACCACTCATGTGTGTAATTTACATGTTGTTGTTAGAGCTCTGCCCTAATTACCTTGCACTTATCAACACTACTCATATGTGTAATTTACATGTTGTTGTTAGAGCTCTGCCCCAATTACCTTGCACTTATCAACACTACTCATGTGTGTAATTTACATGTTGTTGTTAGAGCTCCTGCCCTAATTACCTTGCACTTATCAACACTACTCATATGTGTAATTTACATGTTTTTGTTAGAGCTCTGCCCCTAATTACCTTGCACTTATCAACACTACCATATGTGTAATTTACATGTTTTTGTTAGAGCTCTGCCCCTAATTACCTTGCACTTATCAACACTACTCATATGTGTAATTTACATGTTTTTGTTAGAGCTCTGCCCCTAATTACCTTGCACATATCAACACTACTCATGTGTAATTTACATGTTGTTGTTAGAGCTCTGCCCCTAATTACCTTGCACTTATCAACACTACTCATGTGTGTAATTTACATGTTGTTGTTAGAGCTCTGCCCTAATTACCTTGCACTTATCAACACTACTCATGTGTGTAATTTACATGTTGTTGTTAGAGCCTGCCCTAATTACCTTGCACCTTATCAACACCACTCATGTGTGTAATTTACATGTTGTTGTTAGAGCTCTGCCCCAATTACCTTGCACTTATCAACACTACTCATGTGTGTAATTTACATGTTGTTGTTAGAGCTCTGCCCCTAATTACCTTGCACTTATCAACACTACTCATGTGTGTAATTTACATGTTGTTGTTAGAGCTCTGCCCTAATTACCTTGCACTTATCAACACTACTCATGTGTAATTTACATGTTTTGTTAGAGCTCTGCCCTAATTACCTTGCACTTATCAACACTACCATATGTGTAATTTACATGTTTTGTTAGAGCTCTGCCCTAATTACCTTGCACTTATCAACACCACTCATATGTGTAATTTACATGTTTTTGTTAGAGCTCTGCCCTAATTACCTTGCACTTATCAACACTACTCATATGTGTAATTTACATGTTTTTGTTAGAGCTCTGCCCTAATTACCTTGCACTTATCAACACTACTCATGTGTAATTTACATGTTTTTGTTAGAGCTCTGCCCTAATTACCTTGCACTTATCAACACTACTCATGTGTGTAATTTACATGTTGTTGTTAGAGCTCTGCCCTAATTACCTTGCACTTATCAACACCACCATGTGTGTAATTTACATGTTGTTGTTAGAGCTCTGCCCCAATTACCTTGCACTTATCAACACCACCATGTGTGTAATTTACATGTTGTTGTTAGAGCTCTGCCCTAATTACCTTGCACCCTTATCAACACTACTCATGTGTGTAATTTACATGTTGTTGTTAGAGCTCTGCCCCAATTACCTTGCACCTATCAACACCACTCATGTGTGTAATTTACATGTTGTTGTTAGAGCTCTGCCCCAATTACCTTGCACTTATCAACACTACTCATGTGTGTAATTTACATGTTGTTGTTAGAGCCTGCCCTAATTACCTTGCACTTATCAACACTACTCATGTGTGTAATTTACATGTTGTTGTTAGAGCTCTGCCCTAATTACCTTGCACTTATCAACACTACTCATGTGTGTAATTTACATGTTGTTGTTAGAGCTCTGCCCTAATTACCTTGCACTTATCAACACTACTCATATGTGTAATTTACATGTTGTTGTTAGAGCTCTGCCCTAATTACCTTGCACTTATCAACACTACTCATATGTGTAATTTACATGTTGTTGTTAGAGCTCTGCCCTAATTACCTTGCACTTATCAACACTACTCATATGTGTAATTTAGACAGGCTGCCACCAGAAACCTCTTTCTGTCCATAATTTGAAGGCTCTTAACAAAAGATGTTATTACTACCATTTTTGAACATATCCTTGTAATTTCAATGTTTCTTATTTTTGCGTGATAACTTGTGCATCCATATTTTATAAATTGTGTTATATTCTCATGAACTGATAATTGTCGTCACATTCTCAGAAGATGTAATTGCGAACTACATGTATACTGTGTTACGTTTATGTTTACATGTCTTTATTTTCCACATTATGTGAACAGACCTGGCAAGCTCCTCGAGTCTTAGGGGAGTCCTGAAAAAGTCCCAGAAATAAATATATAATTTTCAGTTTTGTTCCATAGGTTTTGAGTTTTTCAATAAAATCAATCATTAACATATTTTTATAGCTAAAATTAATTTATTCTGTTGGGATAACTGTATACAATGTTTCTAATATCCTTAAGAAGCACGGTGACTGATTTAACAAATTTTTACAAAAATCTGAATGTGCTAATTAGTATAGAATTGTGCTTCCACCTAAAATATCTTTGAATGTTCTAGACTTTATTGGTTATTTACTTCACAATGGTTTTAAAACTCTCTGTAGCCAAAGATACATGGATCTCAATGTTTAAAAACACAGTTCCGAACACTATTTTAATGAAAGTTTTGCTGGTATATTGGCTTTCTTGGATAAAAAATCAAAATTAAAAAGTACATTAGCTTTACAAGTTTATATGAAAGTTGTTAATATTTTAATAATGAGATGTGATAAACAAATGCATTTACATAAATATAATTGCATGTGTTCCCTTAAAAATTGAAAATTTTATTTTGTCAAAATGTGTCTTGTCTGTCCACACACGTTGGCCAACAATATGTTTAGTTGTCAATGTCTTTGAAATTTCTGAGTATTGCTTAATTTTACGTCCAGGTGGGTTAAGACATTTGACTCGTAATTCCAGGGTCGCAGGTTCGAATCCCCATCACGCCAGTCTTGCTCATCCTTTCAGCTGTGGGGGCATTATAATGTGATGGTCAATCTAACTATTCATTGGTAAAAAGAGTAGCCCAAGAGATTGCAGTAGCTGGTGATGACTAGCTGCCTTTCTTCTAGTCTTACACAGCTAGCCCTCGTGTAGCTTTGTGCAAAATTCCAAAACAAACAAACAAAAACAATTTTATGTTAAATTACAGCATTAATTCAGAGGTAAAGGACAGTGATAAGTACTGTAGCTTATCTTAAAGCATTAACCATTAAAACTCACTGACTTTGTTCTCCCAAGGATAAAGTGCTGAATTAATTGAAAATCTCATCGTATCAAATTGTTAAAATCATTTGCCATTGAAGAAGTTTTCTACTTTACTAAAAAATATCTCAACCATTTATATCTATCTTCAGGCAAAAATACAACAACAAAAGAGGTGAAGTGTAATAGATTTGTTGACACACTTTTCCTTATACAGATATTTAGGGTGTTGTTGGATTGGCTCAAAACCTTGTGTATATTGTGAACTGTGTTGTCTGAGCATTTGTCTGTCACCCAGTTGTGACAGTTGCTTACTGTGCTGCACTTTAAACAGTTGTGCATGCAGATAAACCTCAACATTCACTTCTGAAATGATAGGAGAAAAGTTACCAATAACATTGATGACAAATTTTATTTAACAAGCAGGATGTTCTACACCAGGGGTGTGCAACATTTTTCGTCGGTGGGCCATATAACCAACTTCATCAATCAAGCGGGGCCACTTAAAAAACAAGCTTATTCGTGTACATGCACAATAAATTAAAAAAAATTCTCAAAATGCAAGCAATAATATTTTATATTTTTGCATGAGTGATCATTTTAGTGCGACACTTGAAATTTAGAGTCCTTGCAGAGCTTGTCAATATCAGCTTTGACAGAAGTGGTTGCCACTCTTAACTGACTGGTCAAATGTTCATCAGTCAGCTGACTTCTACATTTGGTTTTGATGAGCTTCATTTTGGAGAAAATTGCTCACAGCAGTAGGTGCTACCAAAAAGGGAGGCAATTCTTTGTGCATGACGGACAAATTGGGAAACTTTTCACGCACACAGAGTTTGTAAAAGTCTAGCAAACTGTTTTCAGAGAATTTCCTTTAGTGTCCATGTCAGCCTGCAGTTCAATGAGTTCCATTTGGCAATCATCAGGACTGTCTTCCACTGCCAAATCAAAAGGTTGAGCTAACAATTTCAATCTAATTTCAGTTTGTCTGAAATCTGGAAATCTGTTTGCAAACTCATCATGCAGCTTTTGTACACTGGTTCCATTTTTGGTGCAATCCAGATTAGAAATTCCAGTTTCCTGGTTGCAAGACATGTAAAATGGGTCAATATGGCTCTTCTCAACTGAACCTGGAAAAGTTCCAATTTCTTCTCAAAAGCACAAATATGCTCAAACAACTTATTCACAAGTTGACTTTTCCCTTGTAGTTTTAAGTTTAAATCAGACAGATGCTGTGTAATGTCTGTGAGGAATGCTAAGTCATTCAGCCAGTTCTCATTGCTCAAGAAGTCCACATTCTGACGCTTGCTCTCCATGAAGAACTTAATCTCCTCTCAGATTCCAGAATCTCTTCAAAGTAGCAGCTCTACTAAGCCAACATACAGCAGAGAAGTACAAAACATCTGAATACTCACTGTCCAGCTCATCTAAAAAAGTTTTAAATTGTCGATGATTTAATCCTCGTGTTCGAATATAATTTACGCATTGGACAACAGTTTTCATGACTTCTGCAAAATCCAGAACTTTGGTGCACAAGCTCTCTTGGTGAATAATGCAATGGCTTACAACCACGTCTTGTGCTCCAATTGCAGTTAGAAATTTCTTGGTGAATCCATTTGTCCTACCTGTCATGGAAGGAGCACCATCTGTTGTAACACCACATAATTTATAAGGATTCAGTTCAAACTTTTCTACAACCTTAAGCACTTGTTCACAAATATCCTGTCCTGTGGTTGTGGAGGAAAGGCTTGCCATATCTAAAACCTCTTCGAAAACATCAAAGCCTGCAGTAACAGCTCTGATGAAAATGACAAGTTGGGATGTGTCATTGATATCAGTGCTTTCATCCAAAGCCAGACTGAAAGCTTCACACGAATTCAATCTCTCTTTCAAAGTTTCTTTGATGTCCTCTGAAAGATCTTTTGTCCCATGTGGAGACAGTAAAGCGGAAAGGCTAGTTTGCTCCACCAAATATTTTTCTCTGGACATGCATATTCTGTGAATATTGTTAAACAATTTTAATAAATTCTCCATCACTGAAAGGGTTTCCCTTTTCTGCCATACATTCACAAAGCTTAAAACTCAGTTTTGTCACCAGTTCTGAATTTTTCTTGAAAGTGGTAAAACACCTTGTTGCTTTTCAATGGATGTTTTAAATGTTCAATTTTGTCCTTTCGTGCCTGACCAACAATTTCATCAAACTGGGAGGAGTGCTTAGTTGCGTAATGTCGCTTAATATTGTACTCTTTCATGACTGCAATTGTAGTTTGACAGACGAGGCAGACAACACCTTGATTATGTGGGACAACAAGATATTTTGTGCACCATTCACTGTTGAATAACCTTCCCTCATCATCAATTTTTCGTTTCTTAACTGCTGACATTTTACTAGCCCTGAAATCAAAACAAAAATTATTCTCACGAAAATAGCAAAGTAGAAAAAACATAGAATTTATTTACACATGGAACCTCTTATGGACAGAAACACATGTTTCTAAATTGGCATCCCGATCATAGCCTTCCGGTACTTAAATTAATTGAGAATAGCAAAATACAGTGTGACCTCGCCTATTCGCGGTTCGCCATTCGCGGCCCCGCATATTCGCGGGTTATGCGCGAACTGCGTTTTGTAGGTCACAGAGACTGAAAGGGCTTTTCGAGGAGATTTCTGTTGTATTTACTCAATCAAGCCGTTTTATCAATTGTCGTCTTCACCAAACAAGATTGACTGCTATTGGCTGACTGCCTCAGCTTCCCAACAACGCAAACGGCAAAGCACAGCCCGGTAACGCACGGTACAATTTAGTGAAATACATAACAGTATGCAATATTGCTACATTATTACTGCATCAATGAGTATAAGTATCATTAGTGTTTGGGAAGCATTTCATATAGTATATAATCGCATACATATACGTTTTAAAACTGCGTCCAATATTCGCGGTTTTTCGCTATTCGCGGGAGGGTAAAGAACGTAACCCCCGCGAATAACGAGGTCACACTGTACATAGAATCAGATGCATCTGAAAGCAAAAATTTTAATAAATTCAGTAAAGTCACAACAATATGCTAAATAATAATCAATTTACCTTCAATCTTTTGTAGTAACTGTAAAAGGTAATAAAATTTCACCAATAATGAATGACGGACAGCAGAGGTTGGGGAAAATTGTCGCCAGCGGGCGAAGGCGAGGTTCAGGACATGACGTTGAGTCGTAGACAATAGTGCTAGTGCACGTCACCTATTCATGCCCTAAGGAGGCCGACCAATCGAATTCGGCCTGCTCCTCTCTAGCAAAGATAATTTTAGAAGTTTGTCGAGTCGAAGCCTGGGAATCCCGTAGGATCGATGCTTTTAAAAATATTCCATTTGCGTTGGATTACAGATCAGGCCACATGGTTAGATTACAACAACTAGGGCCACACTAAATGGCTTGGCGGGCCGGGTTGTGGCCCGCGGGCCGCCTGTTGCACACCCCTGTTCTACACTAAACTGTCAGGAATTAACCACACTATCATTCACATTTCAAAATGTGGTGTAACTTAAAATAATTGTTGAGCATTTAAGTTGTGCTGAGAACCACTGAACAATAACATATGGTAAATTACATTTCAAAATGTGGTGTAACTTAAAGAATAAAAAATGTAGTTTTACCATATTTATTGTTCAGTGGTTCTCAGCACAACTTAAATGCTCAACAATTATTTTTCTTGTGGTGGTGGTATAAATAGGTCACAACTTTGGCTCTGAGTGAAACTTAAAGTGTACCACAATTAATTTTTTTAAAGTCCATGAAGTAATTTAAGATCATAGATTAAATTAAATTTTTTACGTAACTGGGGATGAATATCTTTATTAGATAAACTCAAATTTATCACATCACGGGATGGGTGCTTCTACTTATAATCTCATATTCTTTTATGTTGTGAATTCATATTGTTTTTGTTTGGAGTCAGAGAGATGCTTTTGGTAATAATTACTGTTCAATTCAGACTTTTATGTCATCAATAAATAACAAACATGAGTGGAATAAATGTACCTTTGCCTATAACTTTACACATACAGATACACAAATTTGCCAAAGAAGGTTTCACCAGCCCAGCTCACAGTTAAAGCAGTCATTGAGGTCAGTAACCAATTGTTAAGGAAATCACAGAGCTCATGAGTGATTAACTATATTGTGGAAGTGATCTGTAGGAAAAACAAAACATGTTAATTTTTTTGTTATGATTTTGTACCAGTTTTCTTAAAAATTTGAATAGGTATTTTGTTCTTAATTATACAAACATAAAAAATATTCAAGAAACAAATTCTTTTTTATCTCCTCTTGATTTTGTTAATTAAATCACTAAAATATGTTGATGTTAAACTTTTTTGAATCTTATAGGCCTCATATTTGTGACACATATCGACCAGTTTGTTTCTAAACCTTTGCCAGTTTTAAAGGCTTAAACCAGAAATTAAGTGAATCTTGTTCATTGGAATTTTCATATTATGAGATTTATTTCTACTTTTGAATTGGACTGATTTAAGAGTAAAAAAAAAGCTTTGAGTTATCGTCCTAGGAAGTGAGTGGAGATTTTTTTTAAAGTAAATGAGTATTACTTTCTTTTCTTAAGTGCCCAAAAAACCAGGGAGGTTCCAAGAAGATACCTTTGCTTTTCATATCACACCACAACAGGCTCACGATATAGCTATGTCAAGGTATGTTTTTTGCCTCTAAATCTGAATGTTTAACTTCATGGAAAATGAAGAAAGAAATTAATTTTACTTGTGGCTTGAAGTAAAAATTCATTTAGTTTTATGTTTTGCTTCAGCATTTGCCAAAGTGTGGGATTCAACTCCTTAAGGTTCACAAATGTTTTTTTTTTTTGGAGGGGGGCATGAGTGGTTAGGTTAGAGTCTGTAGTGTAATAATCCAAAATTTTGTTTTAATATATTTTTCATTGATGAAAGTAATAAATATTTACTACAACACATATTTTAATGTGTATCCATGTGTTACGTCTGATTTAAAAGAAAGGTAGGTGGTATAAGCAACCACATTTATTAAAGAGGAGTATGGATGGCAAATATTTGGAAAATGTTTCACTCAACCATTGTTTATAGAATGTAAAAACATTTTTGTAATAACTGGTTTTTCCCACAGTAATATGAGGTGTGTGTATGTATATACTGATAGACAGTGTATTCCCACTGCAATGTGGGTCCTACTTTGCAGTTACCTCCAAAACCTAGGATACATTTTGTAATTCCACATTGTAGCTTGTATCCTAGGATCTTTTTTTATTTTTTAAATGTGCAGTGTATTTTAAAAAAATTCATGATAACGTGTTTTGGTTTATAGCTTGAAAATTTTATGGTTATAATATAATTAACTGGAGGTTGGTATTTGCTGTTTTTAATGCAGCTCTTCTTCATGATTTTGTTTATTCATTTAACTTCATTTAGATGTAAATTATTTAATTTCACTAAAATATATATATACTTGAATTACAGAAGGTACATTTATGTTTCTCAGGAACAGTGATAACAGTAACTGTTACCTTATACATTTCACTTTCTTATTGCAAACTTTTTCTCTCATTGATAATATTAAGACTTCCCACAAGTACAAAAACTTTTCATTAATGCTGTAATTTTTATGGAATAGTAGATGACATATATTGAGTGTTTAAAGAAATATAACTTTCCAAAGTGTAATGTTTTTAACGTGACCAGGCTTACACACCAATATCATGGTCCCCGGTGGAGTAGCAGTAAGTCTTTGAACTTACGAAGCTAAAAACCAGAGGTTTGATTTCCTCCTCAGTGGACACAGCAGATATTCTGATGTGGCTTTGCTATTAGAAAAAAAACAAAATTCAACTTTTGAGATTATTTTGTTTTTGGTTTATGAACATGCTTAGCTTGACATAGACATTTACTAAGTTAGGTAGTTAGTGAGCATAATTCAAATGTTTTATTAGATTTTTCATGAAACATATTTGTTTCTTTCTTTTTCCCAAATACATTGTTATTATTAGTCTTATCTGATGATGGTATTTGAAGCTAATTTTAAAGTTAATACTTTGTGAGAGAAATTTTATCATAAACATTAGACTTGTTGGTTATGAGTGCTTAATATCCTTTCGGTTTTTAAACCGTAATCTGTCGGTTGTGGGATGTAATTATAAAAATAAGTTCTGGTTCATGTGAACTGTCAACAGATTTGTATTATATTATTATAGAGTCACTTGAGTAAGACAACTTCATGAAATAGATAAATCAGGTACACTTCAACAGTTTCTCTTAACGCTATGGATCGAGATTGAGTGATGACACTGTGATATTGAAGTATTGGACTCCTACTGCCTAGAGTTGTTACTACCCCGGATAACTGTGTTTGCATGCTTAGCCTTGCCAAAAATGTTTGAAAACATCATAAATGATATGTAAACATTCTTGATACAGTCATAACATGTAAACATTCTTGATACAGTCATGACGTGTGAACATTCTTGATACAGTCATGACGTGTGAACATTCTTGATACAGTCATAACATGTAAACATTCTTGATACAGTCATGACGTGAACATTCTTGATACAGTCATAATATGGAGAATAAACTGAAATGTAAAATAAATTGATGTCATTAAGAGTTTCATATGATTTTCTTGAACTGTTATGAACTTTGATGTGATACTATTATTTTTCCACCGATCAAAGTTTAATACATATATAAAACTGTCATTTTGAGTGTAAATGCTGGTGTTATGAAATATGTAGGCTTCAAGTTTCCACCATTCTTATTAAATCTTTTGAGAGAGTACTTGACAATTGTTTTTATTTTCTTAATGTGGAGTTTGGTAAACAAAGCTCATTGAAGGAAGGGGGGGTGCTTGGTTTTCACAAAACTTTAAAGTGTCATTTTTTTATGGGTTGGGTAAATTTAATTTATAATGTACTTCAACGTTAAGACTTTAAGAACTAGTATAATTGAGTTTATTTCAAACATTTTCTTCTGTGACTTTGTAGGTTGAAATTCTTGATATTAATTTTTGCATCTTTAAACAGTTATATCTAAGAAATTATAATGACCTTTGGAACTTGTTAAATATCTTTATCCTTTAGAACAGGGAGCAAAGATTATGGTATTCAAGTCCAGATGCGTTTTGCCTCCTTGAAACTACCTACGAACAGGAAGATAACTTTCCTCCAAGCATAAGGCCAGAGTCAACTCGAAAATGTGCTCTCTTCCTGTTAAGTATTGATACTGTGTTGTTCGTAAACAAAACCTTCTAGGTTTCAGTGTGCTGGCACTTGTTCAGAGCCTTTAAAACATTCCTTGTAAAGAAACTTTTACTAGTGGTTTAAAATTCACAACTTGGATATTTTAAACTTAAATTTCTTTTAAGTTATAACTCTTTGTTATCTTGGTATAAACAATATTCTTTGGTGTCTGTCAAGTACACAAGTCTAATTCTGCATACAAAAAGGCAGGTTTTACATATCTATAACCTTCAACTTGTTAAGATTAATTTATTCTTTTTGGCCTGCTGTTTATCCATTAAGGAAACTATTTATGATAAAGTGTGTAGTTTTAGATCTAATGATGAATATGTAAGGTTATGCTTATATTGATTTAGCTTAAGAGTGTACAACAAGCCTAAGGTGATTTTATTTAATATATATAACATAAAGGATGTTTTAGTTAAGAACCATTGTGTGTTAAAATTTAAAAGAAAACTGAAAATAAATACCAACACATTGTTAGTTATGTAATGTCATTAGTTCAAAAAAGTAAAATTATGATTTATCCATAACTTTATTACATGAAATTATTGTTACAGTCGATATAGATTGCTTTAAACATTTGTAGGTGTTATAAAAACAATTCCATAATATATGTATGTGTGACAATATTTTCAGAATCAATAAGGGCTTGGAAAAGGTTGGATATTTTTATAGGCTTTGATAGCATTTTTCAGTAATATCATTTTCTTTGACAAATAGGACTTTCTGCTAGAAAATGAAATTTAAAGGCTTTCTAAGTCCTGAGATGTCAAAAGCTGAATACTCAGGGAACCAAAATACTCCTTTAGGAAAAGCATTAAGATATTTTTAACATGGATTAGTTTGTCATAGAACATATTTGTAATTAATCACATCATTGGAAGTTGCTTAATAATGTTCATCAAAGTTAGTTCAGAATTACCAAGTGATGGTTAGCAAGAAATGCTTTAAAGATATTAAGACTTGAGTATATTACTTATACAATCAAAATATGATAAATATAATCCTGCCAGGATTTGTAAAGCTAGAAGTTCATATTTTTACTATGGATTTCTGATAAAGGTCTGTTTTATAAAATGGTTTACTTGAACTGTTTTCAACAAGTAAATCAACAGTATTTCAGATTAAATAGATTAATTAATAGAAACCATAATTTAGAGATTGTGTGCAGAAGCTGAAGCTATAACTGAAATACACACTAAAAGCTGATTTCAAACTGAAAATTAACAAGGATAGAACTTTCCTGTCCAAAACATTAAACATACGTAGCTACTTAATGAAGAGAAACCTGAAATAAAAATGTATCTTGGAACAGCTGGTACGGGTATTAACACTTTTATTGATAAAGAGAGAATAACGTTTCAACTTTCCAAGGTCATCTTCAGGTTAACTTGAAGATGACCTTTCTCAACCTGAAGATGACCAAGGAAGGTAGAAACATTGTTCTCTCCTTATCAATAAAATTGTTAATACCCATACCAATTGTTCTGAGATACATACATAGCTACTTGAAGAAAAAGTTTAATTCATAATCCAATGATTCAAACAGATAAAATGATGTTTCGACAATGGTTCACAGATATCAGGCTCTCTCTTTTCTCTCCTTCTACATCAGGACTTTTTATTTCATCAACTGAGATGTATTGTTGGCTGTGACAATAAACACAAATAGTTAGTGATTAATAATAAGTTATGCGTCCTGAACACACACAGAAAATGTCAGTCCAAACATACTTGACAACATTGAGTACATCTAACTGGATTTTGTTCATAATACATTATAAAACAAAAATTATCTTGGTTTGTATTTTGTTCATATTTTCTTAACATTTTATTGTACTTTTCTGTTTTGTGCGTCATGGTTTCTTTAATGTAACCATGTATAAGTTACACATCAGACTAGGTTTTTGTAGCATTCATGTTAGAAATTAAGTTGATAGTGATTTCCATGAGCTTTTGTTTTCTTTCTGGTCTCGCTCCTACGTCACTTGTACAATTTCTGGAATATATCTAGACGCTACAAATACATGTCTATTTCTTTATGGGTGTATTTACTCTAGATGCAGTTTATGTTATCTGTCAGCTGTTTAGTTAGAAGATTCCATGGATTCTACTTGTGCCATATTCAAAGGCTGCATTTATGCAGAATTCTGTATTATATATTTTACTAAAACTTCACAAGAAACACTGCATTTCTAAAATTTGGATGTAACGAGATCTACTGATTACCAAAGTGAATTTGTGTAATGTAACATGAAAAATGTTCCACTGCTCTAAATCTCCTCTTAAAAACAAGAAGAACAACAACAGATGTGTATATATTTAAAAACCATAGGAGTTCAGTAATATAAAACAAGTTACCCTTTCATTAGGCTCTTAGTTATAGTTATCACAATAAACTCATATTATCTGATTAGAAAATGAATTTTCTTGTTCCCTATTTGGTTTTAAACTTGGTACGATAAAACTGATAATTAAACATTTTGTACCACAGTATATATTATATGCTATTAACTGTTTGACATGTTTAGGTTACTTTAGGATCATATAATTGACACTGATTAATAATGGAAGTTTCTTTTCTTCTGTGTAAAAAAAAATTTTGGTTCCAATGTTGCACAGTTAACCTTTAAAAAGTTGATTTGTATTGAACCATCTTTATAAGAATAAAATGTTAGTGGCTAAAGTGGAGAATTTAAACAGTGTTGTTAACAAAATAATACTGTATTATTTGAATAGATTTCCTAGTTTTATTTTTATTCATTCTCTAATAGTTTTCAAATTTTTAAAAATAAATGATCACATGTGCTGTTTTCCAAAATTTTGGTTGTTTTTCTAATTTTGTATGTTGTTTCACTTTGTATTAAGGCTACTTGAAAGATATCTAATATAGCAGATTTTTACTTTGGCTCAGCACACATTTGTCTGATAAATAAAATTAATTTTGACTATATGTTTCCCTTGGTTAGGTACACATGTTCGAGTCCTTGGTTAGGTACACATGTTTGAGTCCTTGGTTAGGTACACATGTTTGAGTCCTTGGTTAGGTACACATGTTTGAGTAACTGCATATTTATAAATACAACATTTAAGGCTCTAACATTGTCATGTACACAGTACTGTTGCAAGTAATAATTAATTAAAAGTTTTACACTTTGAGAAATGCACAAGCTTAATGTACAGCTTTAAGATATCGAGCATCTCTTATGTAACAACTGAACACTCATACATGCAGTAATATTAGGCACTGTAGTGATGTAGTACTGTTTATATATTACCTTAGCTAATCAGAAGTAGTCTTACATTAGAAAATATCTATTTTGATAGAACAGAAACAGTGTAAGTATTATGATGTAAAATATAGGTGTTTAATGTATGTTTATATGTTCAGTCTGACCTTATGATTTTATATTTGTATTCATAATTTACCATTAACTGCTGTTTCAGTGCTATAATAGTAATGATGCTGTGATAGTGATGCATATTTATACTTGTGTAGTATATATATATCAAGCACAACACTGCTGTTTCAGTGCTATAACAGTAATGATGGTGTGGTAGTGACACAGTATATTAAAAATAACAATATAAACAAAGTACTTGTCCATTAGGCATGATGTAATGGTGAAACTTGCCATAAAAGGATATTAATTTTTTACCCTTGCTTTTTAGATTTTTGAAACTTTTTCCAGTGTCAGAAATTCATCTAATCACTTCCCATATTTGGAATGAACTGTTTAAATAACCTGTTCCTTAGTACATTTATTTTTATATTAACAAAGAAGCTATTATGGTCTACAATAAGCTATTGTTTAGTCACGAGGCACTTCAAAAAACTTTGTATTGGTTATTTTTCTAATCGTACAGGAAAAGTTAGAAATAGTCTGTTTATAAGTGTTTCCAATCGTATTGTGTGTAACACCATATAAGATGCTTAAGAGACTTGTTTATCTTATTCAAACCATCTTGTGATCTTTAAAATGATTTTTCTTTCTTTCTTTCAGAACCCCATTCCCACCAACAAACCTGGGGTGGAACCTAAGAGACCAAGTCGACCAGTAATTATTACAGAATTATGTAGACTGTGTTCCAATTCCACCAATCATATTAATGTGACATGGGCATCAGAATATGTTCAAGTATGTTTGAGCTAGTGTTACTTCAGCTTAATAAGGGTTATTCTTATTTTTCCATTATAACATAAATTTATTTGAGATCAGCTATTAAAATGCTTAAGTTTCGTATCAGAATAAAAGTGTGAAATCATGAATTATAGTGGTTTTGGCCCACTTTCCAAAGTATTTGTATTTCTGTGAACCATGACTTGTTTACCAAATACTTCACATATAATCAAGTTTCATACTTTGTTTTTTTTGTGGGGGGTGGGGGGTGGAGGAGGAACATTTGTTTAATCCTCTGCTTAACACCTTCAACCTGATCAGTTGCTGCTAGTGTCTAGCCGGCAATCCCAATTTACCCATTGGATGGTAACAATGGCCAATAACATTTATGTCTCTTTGGCTGAAAACTAACGTAACCACTTTATTATCTACTTTTTTATAAATGGACTGGAAATTTTATAAGGTATAGTGATAATTATCAGGAAATTGTAAAAACAGTTTTGGTAAAACATGCAAAATATTGTGGATTTTAGAGTTAAACCAACTGGATATTCATATCTGCTTCTTTTTTTTCCTTCAACCACAATTGTTTTTGTACAGTTGCATCTCTAGAAGTTTGTTTTTAAATGATTTTTTCTTGCATAAATAAGAAAGAGTTCCCATCTTAAATAGTGTTGAATATTGTTTGTTTGTTTTTTATTGTACAACTTTAATTTTATCATTGTGATATCCATTTTCTGGTCTAATTTCAGTCTGTCTTTAATGTTTTCTTCTTCTGTGATTTTATTCTGATCCAGTTTCTGAAAAGTTGCTCAAAAGCTTGTGTAGAATTCTCTTTACCCCCATTCGCAAGGTTGATTGCACTCTTTCTAGCCACTGTTTATTTTTTGATAAAGCCACTAGGTTTTATTATATGGATCTTGTTATTCATTCACTGTTTCTGTGTGTGTATGTTGTTTGAGAAAACACTTTGTTATAGTGTACTTTGTGCTTCCATTTGCTAATTTTGTATGAAAGCAACTATTTCTCCTGTGTTTTTCAATTAACTAGGACGTTTTCAAAGAGAAACCAGAAAGTCAGATGCCGGTCATTTGGTCAGAGTTACATTGTTCACAATCTTCTGCTTTTTGAAAATAGGATAAGATTATACTCTTCACTTGTTTATTTTATGTTTTGAATAGTTTTGAAACCAGTACATAGTATTTAGTATTTGTGATAGAAACTTACTGGTAACTGTAATCAGAACAAGCTAATTTATGGTAAGACAAATAACAAACTTATGTAAAATAGTGTTTACTCTCCATTGTATATTTTTTGTTTTTGTGGTTAAAATTAAACTTTATATTTTTTAGCTTTAAAAGATTAAAGTGGAAGCCATAACGAGTAAAAATGTTTGAGTTACCTAGTTACAGATTTTGATTTTGAATGTAACCTTTATCATGTGTGAGTTGTGAATACTTTTAACAATAGATTTTCCTTAATTTGAGACCTTCTGGAAAGTCTGTTTTTTAATCATTTTATGTTTAACTGTAGCTCTGAAGAGGTCAGTTTGATACTGTATGTAATTGCTATTAATACATACACTACTTTAATCGTATCACCATGAGTATTGTTTACTGCACATGATAAAAGGTTTTTAGAATCTTACATTCAAAATTTTATTAAACTTCTTTTTGTTTGTGTTAAACCAATTAGTATAGTCAATAATCATAGCTTATAAGCCATACTTTAATAGTATGTAAATTTTAAGTTCTTAATTACACAAGGCAATATTCTAAAAAATCTTGAATTTCCCTCAGTGGAACACATGACACATTTTGTCTTCTCTGTCTCATCCATCACATTCCAAAAGTATAAAAGGAATGTAAATTATTTACTATAAAATCTTCATTGTTCAGAGAAACTATAATTTTTATAGTCTTCAGTCGTTTTTGGTTACAGAAGCTGTGAAACAAAAGTCCCGACACCCTCTGTCACATCCTCTCCTGCAGGATTTGTTAATAATTCTCTCTCACTTTTAATTATATATAACCTATTACCACCTTTCAATTGGCATATTGTAGCATGTTGTGTTCTGAACAGATAATCGCCTGTTTCTATCAGAGTGCAAGCTTTGTTCTTATGGGAAAGGTAATGACTAGAAGTGGATGAATTTTAATGGCTCTTGTGATACAGTCAGAAAGCCAGAAAAGTTTTAAAAGTTAGACATGCATCAAAGAACAATAAAATAATAAAATTTAATTATAAAGCCCCTCGGTGTGAATTCCTGTACATGGTAAGGGGTCCTCCCAGGGAAGGTTCTGTTCTTCCAGTTTACCCTTCTGGGATCTAAACATTCACCCACGTGTTTGTCGCGGCGTAGTGACTCATGAATGGGAGAAGATGATCCTGGTGGTTGAGGGGTCCAACTTTAACACACCACTTTGGCCTTGAATTCCTTTAGACAGGCAGCCTTGGGGTTGCCCCCTGTGGGCCATTTGACTGGTCCATTTGAGCTAGGGTTAACCAAGTGCCAGTGTTGGATGTTCTCAACAGGTGTTGTGGACACTGTATCTTAGGCTGGTGTTTGGGTATAGTGCTCACGAAACCCTGGTGTTGCTGCCCTTGTTTGACATTGTATTGCATCCCATTTTAGGCTCCATGGTGGTGGGGTCAGTGGGCACTGAAATTCCTTTTTATTATGTATCATCCAAATAAAAACTTAAATAAAATAGTGAAAAAACAATTCATAGGTAAACGACCATGTTTTGAAGATTCTGAGCAGCAATCCTTAACATCTGTAACACCTGTTGTACCTCACTTTCTTATACTACATTCTATTTCAGACAAACCTTTAGGGCAGATGTCTCCCTTGTTCATTCAGAAGGGACTAGAGGGACTTGCTGGTTCTCCAAAGTCACTAAGGAAGCTTCGACCTGGTGACATATTGGTAGAAATATCCACACCTCAACACAATGAACTCCTCTTGCATTAAAAGGCAATTGGGGATATAGCTATTGAGGTTACACCTCATGCAACTTTGAATTCATCATGAGGAGTTATTGTTAAGAGAGATTTGAAAAACATCCCTGAGTTAGAGATTCTTGCTGGTTTCTCCACTAAAGGAGTTTCCACAGTGAGGCGTATCTCACAAAGATTGAATTACGATGCTGATCAACATCCTCATTCTGACATTTACATCACCTGTCCACCTGCCACCATCAAGGAAGGTTATCTTAATTACAGGATATGGCCATATATTGCAAACCCTCTCTGTTTCCAATGTAAGCGGTTCTCTCACTTGAAGACATCATGTCGTGGTTCCTTGAGGTGTGCTCATTGTGATGGCAAGGACCACGATGCTTATGAGTGTAAAATGGACCCACATTGTGTCAGTTGCAATGGCTTTCACCCGTTCTACTTTCATTCTTGCCATATATGGTTGGAGGAAAAGAGGTGCAGCGCTTGAAAACAACACATAACATTAGTTATCCTGAGGCTCGAAATTGCTGTCCGCCACTCCATCTTGGACATATGCTACTGCACTTCATTCCACAACTACAGTGGGAGTGCAGACAGATTTCTCTGTGCCTCCAAGAGAATCATTTTCAAACAAATGAAAAGCCTTTTGACCTCCATGGTTAAAAAGGTCAATGAATTGACTTCCACACCCATCTCTGTTCCTCCCATCCATTCCAACAAACCTCAAGATTCACATCCTTCAGTTTCAAATACAGGCATTTCTTCGGATTTATCTTTTTCTTCCACCCCAAGATGCAAAACAATCATTCGTTCATGTTCTCAGTCACTGGAATCCCATCCTAATAACAAAGACCTGCCCAATCGACCCAGGGCAAGATCCATGGAGGTCAATAGACCTCCTCCAACTCAGGACAGTAAGGAAAAAGACTTGGTCAAACAGAAGGATTCTCTAGCCACTTCGCCTACTCATCGTTAAAATGGCCACCTGGATACAATGGAACTGTCGAGGTTTACGTTTTAATCTGGATGACATCAAAACACTGATTGCTTCCTACCATCCTGTATGTCTTTCCTTACAAGAAACATTTCTAAAACCTGCTGATACAGTCACCATTTGACAGTTTTCTCTGTACAGAAATTGACAGGCTGTGTGATGAACGAGTACATAGAACACTGATTGCTTCCTACCATCCTGTACGTCTTTCTTTACAAGAAACATTTCTAAAACCTGCTGATACAGTCACCATTCGGCAGTTTTCTCTGTAGAGAAATTGACAGGCTGTGTGATGGACGAGTACATAGAGGGGTGGAACTATTGGTTGATCAGCATGTGCCCACCCTGTATTTGTCACTTAACACACCCTTGGAGGCTGTAGCCATCCGTGCTTCCTTGGGTCATACCATCACTGTTCTCTCTACCTGTCCCCTGGAGAGACATATGATTAATCAGACCTTGATGCTCTCGTTGAACAGTTGCCATCTCCCTTTCTAATCCTGGGGGAGTTAAATGGACATCATCCCCTCTGGGGAAGTGCTGTTATTGATAGGAGGGGTCGCTCTGTAGAGCGTATGCTCTCCGATTACAATCTTTGTCTTTTCAATACTAGTTCATTCACTTATTTTCATGCACTTAGTCAGTCCTTTACCACTATTGATCTCTCGGTTTGCTCCCCTTCATTATTCTCCCATTTTTCATGGAGGGTTGACAGTAATCCACTAGGCAGTGATCATTTTCCCATACTTTTGAGAGAGACTAGCCGTGGTTGATGCCACCCTACCTGCGTTCCCCAGTGGAAGCTGGATCAAGCATACTGGTTAACATTTACTGCTCTCACAGAACTTGATCCTGCCATCATGAGTCAACCATCAATAGACAACTGTGTGGCAGCAGCAACTGACTGTATTATACAAGCAGCTGCTCAGTGTATTCCTAAAACCTCGACACGTTTTCCACGATATCCTCATCCGTGGGGGAATCCTGCTTGTCACTTAGCATGGAAAGCTCAAAAACAGGCCTTGGATACTTTCCGTAGATATCCCACACTTTCAAACTGCATCGCTTTCCAACGGGCCCATGCACATGATAGGTGGGTAAGACGTCAAAGCCAGCAGAAATCTTGGATTAAGTTCACAACTAGCATATCTTCTACCACCAGTTCCAAGGTCATATGGGACATGATTCGAAAGGTTAGTAGGCACTACAATTCTGTCCCCTCTCGATCTTACTACTCTGATGGCCAAGAGGTAGCTGATGTCTGGAGCATTGCCAATACTGTAGGTAAAAGCTTTTGCCAGGTACCTAGCACTTCTACTTGTTCCTCCACCTTCTTGGCCATCAAGACTCGGGCAGAGCGTTCACCTCTCTCCTTTCGAACTGACTGTCTTTTTTACTATAATCGTCCTTTTACACTGGTGGAACTGAAAATGGCCCTTCATTGGTCTGGCAATTCCTCTGTTGGACCTGATGATGTACACTATGACATGCTATGCTATTTCTCTCCTGCTTCTCTTGATGTTCTAATTGTCTTTAACCGGATCTGGCAGGAGAATGTTTTTTCTGATGTCGGGCACCAGCACCTATTATCTTATTTTTCTCTAAGCCTGGAAAGATCCCAAGATTCCTTCAAACTACTGTCCAATTGCTTTGACGAGCTGTCTCTGTAAGACCTTGGAGAAGATGGTTAATGCTCATCTTGTTTGGTTCCTCAAATCAAACAACCTCCTCTCCCACTCAGTGTGGGTTCTCGACTACAGCACTCCACCACAGACCACCTAATTTGATTTGAAACATCAATCAGAGAAGCCTTTCTCAAACGCCAACATCTTGTATCAATATTTTTGACATTGAGAAGGCTTATGACACAACATGGAGGTATGGCAAGACCTCCATATATATGGGTTACGTGGCCATTTACCCATGTTTATTAAAAAATTTTAATGGACAGGAGATTCCATGTTCGTGTGGGTTCAACACTTTCCCGTTCTTTTGTACAGGAACTTGGGGTCCCTCAGGGCTGTGTTTTGAGTGTCACACTTTTCAGTATAAAGATAAATGCCATCACTGAACAACTCCCTCTCACTGTTATGAATGGGATCTCTGTCAACAACTGACGAGATGTGAAAGTATCGGCGGCAACAACAAACTACCCTCAATCGTGTGCTGAAATGGACTACGGCAAACAGCTTTAATTTTTCTCTCCCTAAAACCGTTTTATGCACTTTTGCCACCAACGGGTATTCACCCTGATCCTGAACTCCGTATCAGTGAAGTTTCTCTGTCAGTGGTCCCTGAGACCAAGTTCTTGGGGCTTATCTTTGACCGTAAGCTGTCTTTTATACCATACTTAAAGCAGCTACGGGTCAAATGAGAAGAGTGCTGAACATCCCTCTGTGTCCTTCTCTACCGTCAGTTGGGGAGCAGATCGATGGGTTCTATGTTAAAGATGTATCGTGCTCTTATTGGATCAAAACTCGACTATGGATCAATGCTCTATATTCAAGCACCTCGCCTTAAAGTTGGACAATTATTCATCATCA